>NC_135750.1:39315000-39505000 GCF_041903045.1 Epinephelus lanceolatus
CACCCCTTCTCACTCTCCTTTGCGTAGACACTTTAAGTCCTTAAAGTGTGGGTCGAGTACTGTAGCCAGCTTGAGCCATTCACGGTTGAGTGTTGCTTGACGTTGGGATAGATCCTTTGAGAAGGCAGTCTTGAACCTCACCATGTAGGCTGGGTCCTCATCAGAGACCTCCATGGTGCGGTCCAGGTGGCAGAGAGCAGTTAACACCACAGAACATGAGACATAAGTCTCACCTCCAAGGAGCTCAGTCACATATCTGCAGTGGATAGTTAAGGAAAGGATTATTTGTATTACTGTACAAATTCAAGTAAATAAAATGTTTTTTTTTCCTTTTTTAATTCTTAATCTTAAAAATAATAGTCAATTCAAAAAGCTTTTAAAAGGAAAAGATGCCAACTAGTGATAAATCATATTGATCAAACAGCTCATGGTGTAGGTGGGTTTTTACCTGCATGGTTCGAGGATGGTCGCAAGCCTCTGTAGTTTGTCCCACTCCGTTGTAGTCAGCATGGTTAGCTTGTGCTTCTGCTTGCAAAGAGTAGCCTTCACAGCCTCTTGGTTCTTCAGGAGACGAGAGATCATATACAGCGTCGAATTCCACCTTGTGGAAACCTCCTGTATAAGTGGCTCTCTTTTTTGCCCAAGTGCTGTTTGCTCTTGGTGTAGTTCATCTGTATTAGCAGGGCTGTGTTTAAAATGACCTACTATTTTGCGACATTTTGCCAGCGTATCATTAAACCCGCTGTCACCAAGGCAAACAGTGATGGTTCTTTGCAAAATGTGAGCAACATACGGCATATGCACAAATGGGAGCTGTCTAGCTGCAGCGATCATGGTTCGAGCGCTGTCTGTTCCAATTGTGGTGACCTTTTGTTGAACTCTCCAGGCCTCTGCCACAGAGAGAAACTGCTCCGTGCAGTTTTCAGCATAGTGCCTGGTGGTCGTCTTCTGCACAGGTCGGGCTAAAGACTTAAGATGCCATTCCCTGTCAGTGACATCAATAATGTGTGCAGTCACACCAAGGTAATTTGTATTGCTTACCAAGGTCCAATGATCCCCAGTCACAGCAACACCTTTGGCTTTCTCCAATAAATCAACTTTCGCTTGCTTTTCAGTGTCATAAAGCTGATGAATTTTGTTTGAAATTGTCTTTCTGCATGGCAGTTCATAAGTTGGGTCAGGCGACGCTATCTGTAGCACCGCTTCTAGCCCCTGATCTTCTACCACCGAGAGTGGTCGTCAGTCCACTGCAATCCATTTTGCCAGTGAGTTTGTTAGTTTGTCAGTCGTGGACTTACTCATTTTGGCTCTGAACCCTGTCATCTTGTCGAATGTGGATTGGTGACACTGCCTGCTCGAACTAGGAGCGTTGTCTGTGCTAGTTGCAACATGTTTGGCATTGAGGTGGTAGCGGAGGCTGGAAGAGCTCCGGTGATAGGCAAATTCTTTCTTGCACAATTTGCACACAACTGTGCTTTTATCCAGGTTTCCACCCGGTAGTTTTTTAAAACTAAAATTTCAGCCCAACGAACCCAGCAACGACTTCTCATCGGTTTCGGTTTCCATTGTTGTTTCTCGTGTTGTGTCCTGTGCATCAGTATTATGGGTATACTGGGAACTCTAAATGCGTTATTTTTTTTGGTCACGTTATTTTTTTCTGTAATTAATTAATCGTAATTAATGCGATAAAGTCCCAGCCCATATATATATATATATATATATATATATATATATATATATATATATATATATATATATATATGTATATATATATATATATATATATGTATATATATATATACATATACACTGCCTGGCCAAAAAAAAGTCGCCACCTGGATTTAACTAAGCAAATAGGTACGAGCCTCCTATTGGATAATTACTGCATGATTATCTTTCAGCTGGCAACAAGTTATTTAACCCCAACTGGTGCAATGAGTTGCTTCTCATTTCCTAAACAACCATGTCGAAAGACACATCCCGTGGTCGTTGAAAAGATGTTAGTCTGTTTGAGAAGGGTCAAATCATTGGCATGCATCAAGCAGAGAAAACATCTAAGGAGGTTGCAGAAACTACTAAAATTGGGTTAAGAACTGTCCAACGCATTATTAAAAACTGGAAGGATAGTGGGGACCGTTTGGTGAGATCAAATCGAAGAAAAACAACAGTAGAACTCAGGGCTATGTTTAATAGTGAAAGTAAGAACATTTCCACACGCACAATGCGAAGGGAATTCAAGGGATTGGGACTGAACAGCTGTGTAGCCTTAAGAAAACCACTAATCAGTGAGGCTAACCGGAAAAAAAGGCTTCAATTTGCTAGGGGGCATAAAGATTGGACTCTGGAGCAATGGAAGAAGGTCATGTGGTCTGATGAGTCCAGATTTACCCTGTTCCAGAGTGATGGGCGCATCAGGGTAAGAAGAGAGGCAGATGAAGTGATGCACCCATCATGCCTAGTGCCTACTGTACAAGCCTGTGGGGGCAGTGTTATGATCTGGGGTTGCTGCAGTTGGTCAGGTCTAGGTTCAGCAACAGTATGTGCTCAAAGAATGAGGTCAGCTGACTACCTGAATATACTGAATGACCAGGTTATTCCATCAATGGATTTTTTCTTCCCTGATGGCACAGGCATATTCCAAGATGACAATGCCAGGATTCATCGGGCTCAAACTGTGAAAGACTGGTTCAGGGAGCATGAGTCATCATTTTCACACATGGATTGGCCACCACAGAGTCCAGACCTTAACCCCATTGAGAATCTTTGGGATGTGCTGGAGAAGGCTTTGCGTAGCAGTCAGACTCTACCATCATCAATGCAAGATCTTGGTGAAAAATTAATGCAACACTGGATGGAAATAAATCTTGTGACATTGCAGAAGCTTATCGAAACAATGCCACAGCGAATGCGTGCCATAATCAAAGCTAAAGGTGGTCCAACGAAATATTAGAGTGTATGACCTTTTTTTTGGTGGTGACTTTTTTTTTGGCCAGGCAGTGTGTATATATATATATATATATATATATATATATAGATATATATATATATATATATAGATATAGATATATATATATATATATATGTATGTGTGTGTGTGTGTATGTATATATATCTCACCCTCTTCACTGAGGACCTGTTAATATTAAGGGGGGCTAGTTAGGCTTGTGCCGATTTCCGGTTTAACCGGTTTGGTCTGGTTTAAGAGCGCCACCTGGTTTAATTCACGTCAACCATATAAACCGGAGGAGAAAAAAAAAAGCTTTTCACATCGGCGGCGTGTCAAGGGACTATAGTCAACGTATCTTGCATTGTAACATGCATTATGACAACTTAATAAGGTTTATGTTTGTTTATAAATTAAGTGGAGGAGCCTACAAGTGTTTTGTTTAGTTTGTCTCAGAGGCTTCAGAGGGACTCTGCAGCTCCGCTCAGCTATCTGCTGCTGCTGCGAGAGATCAGATTTCATTGGGGCGGGGAAAGTGCGAGGGAGTCAGCAGTCATTCAGTTTGTTGCCCTAGTGACCCGTTTCCACTGAAGAAGTTCCTGGTACTATTTGGGGGGCTGGAACTACTACAGGAACATCCTCTGGCTCGGCCATCTCAACCGCCGTGTCTCCACTGAACGGGCGGAGTCGGAGGAAGGTTCCTTGGTGTCCTTCTGCGTTTTCTTCTTCTTCTTGTGTAACCTTGTGTGTATTGGCAGTTAATACAGCATTACCGCCACCTAGTGGATTGGAAGCGCATTACACCTATAATGGACTTTGATTGCGATTATTGCTTTTATGCGACCCCCAGTGGTAAAATTAGGTATATAATTCAATATATCAGTTCGGTTAGATATTTGGCTTTAAATCAAACCGGTTGGAAAATTTTCAAACCGGCACAGGCCTAGGGCTAGTTCCTTTCCTGCTTCTTCCCAAAGTCCACTATCACCTCCCTAATCTTGCTGACTCTCAGGAGTAGGTTGTTTTTGTAATAATGCATGTTCTAAATCCCATTGGTTTTAGAGGGTTAACATGTAGCCTTTCCTCCACAGAGGCCACCTGTATCACAGAGATGTCCGTCCTGATGGCCTGTTGGAAGCAAAACAACTTTGTGGACAGTCTGTGCTATAATGAGATGAACACCTTCTTCACCTGTGTCAAGACAGCTCGGGTATGTTACATAAAGAGCAACACAACTGACACATCAACTGGTTAGTGCTGTAAGATGACGTGTGTTCAAGCTGAGCTGATTAATGTACAATTCTACAAGGCTCCTAAAGTGACACAAAAAACGTCCTTTTCTAATGCACACTGGGAAATTACACCTTCACTGAAAGCCAATAGAAGAGGTGCAGCCGCGCACATCCAGTAAGACAGGTGCTGGACCAAAAAAACAGGCAGTCAGAAAAGAAGAGGAAGGGCCGCACACTTTTTGCTCCCAGTTGAAGTGCAATATAAATTTATTTAGCACATCCCAAAACAACAGTGATGTGTTTCGAGCAGCGTATGCTCTTCGTCAGACAACTTAGGTGCTGTGAGAGGCCATCTTAAGTAACATAGATCACATGACATAATCAAGATCACATGGCAATCAGCTGCAACAATTGCGTGATCCGATCCACCTCACTATCTGTATAAACACATTTTCTTTTAAAACCAAACATATTTTTGATCCAGAATAAATTATCTGATCAGTTACTCCACTATCTGTATGAACTCATTACATGAGTCAAAACATGTTTTCACATGGTCAAGGACACCAAAAAGTGACAGTGGATATGTATAGAAAAAACTCTACATTACACTACACTATACAAAAGAATAAAACACCATCAGGCCAGCTGGCCGTCATACTTTCAGTTGACTATGTAGAGGAGCCTCTATATAGAACTACAACACTATTTTACACTACACACTATTTTTCAAATTCATTTTGGTGAACCAAAATGTTTTTCAAAGATTTTGTACTTAAGTTTTTTGTTTTAATTTTAGCTCGTTTAGAACATGGCAGTACTCACACATTTTTGTGTGTGTGGAGGACACAAATATTTTTGTGTAAAGGACACAAACATCTTTTTGTAAATCAACACAAACATTTTTAACCATACATCAATATTTTAACCATACATCAACATTGCATCACGGCCCGTATCACAGTTTCAAAGAAATGGTTTTATATTGAAGTCCTTATAAAAGAGGTGTTGGTTTACTGTAAGCGTGTGACTCAGTGATGATGTATGACTGAAGCCTTAAGTGCTGGTTTTATGGATGGTCAATCTCCACAGGTCGTCCGGTAAGAACAGGATGATGATGGGTGATAATGAATCCAATTCACACACTAATTGACTTGCCACTCATTTATTTTCTGCTAGTCAGAATATCCATAGGTGAGGTATATGATGGGTGGTTACTACGATAAAGAAATAAAACAGAGAACATGCACATATATTAATATGTAACAATAAAAAACATTAACAGTATGGCATGAAAACAAATGAAGTTACTTAAGGAAATCACACTACAACATTGAATAGATGAAGAGATTCCTGCCCTCAATACTGTAAGGGAGTGTCAATAAGGGATAAATCAGTAAAACTAGGGATGCACCTAAATGAAAATTTGTGGCCGAAGCTGAATATTATTAAACGCTTGGCCCGAATACCGAGTACCGAATATCATTGTTTAGTTTTTCATTAGTTTTTGCAGATGAACCCCTTCCAGATTAGTGTTGTCACGGTACCAAAATTGGGACCCACTGTGCGATACCAATGAAAATATAATGGTTCTGAGTAGTATCACGATACCACAGCGAAAATGAGGCAGATGTGCCTTTTGTCATTTATGAAAAGATAAATCATTTTTCTGTAATACATCAATGATATTTCAATGAAATAAATTACTTATTGACTTATTCATACTTCAAAAACAGCATCAATAAGTGATTAACATAGGAGGGAATCAAAATAAAATAAATAAATAAAATAAAAATCAACCAGCCACCCTCCTCCCCTGACAGTCCCTTCATGAGTAAAGAACAGTCCCTAAAGTGCGGTGAGGTTTGTGGACCGTTACTGACACAAAGACAGAAATGTGAAAGGCTCGTTTCTCCTCTGACACATCACATACCTGTGTTCGGCTGGCTCGGCTGTTCAGGTACTTCTGGGCAGTCATGACACCAAGAAGAGGATATTGTTGGAGCCGACTTCTCTGTCGCCGGGTAAGCCGATGGCTGCCGTTTTTGACAGGAATACATTACTGTCTGTGTCTGTGACCCCCGTTCAACCCACAACCAGTGGGATTCGCCTTTCGTTTCTGCTGCTGGTTGAAATCTGTAGGCTGCTCGCACAGCGTGCTGAATGATTTAAGCCTATTTTGCTCGCTCAACTATTTTTAGTCGCAAATGCGAGTGCCGTGACGGACGGATCGCCACACTGCTGACATTTTATTCCGCCCGTCACGGCCATTTGATTGCGTTATCAAAACACGCCGCTATTATTCGGCCTTGCTTTTAACTTATTCCACCGAATACTGAATGTGTGTTTTTTTGCAATATTCGGCCGAATATATTTGGTTAACGAATATTCGGTGCATCCCTAAGTAAAACTTATATTTGCTACTGTTCCAGTACACTGAGGGCACACTAAATAAATGTTGAACAGTCCCTTAGCAGACTGATCAGAGTGCTCACTGCTCCTCAAACATAAACAAAACTCCTACGTTGCGGCAGTAAAACTAATGAGTGAAGGATATGTCAGAACTCGCCCAGCTAGTGACTGCTGTGAATAGGGCAGCTGACAACAAGGGAAAGACCATGTTACCGCTTGGAAAGACAGCTGACAGGAGGGAAAAGACCCCAAAGGTGCTGGCATGGGCTAGCAACCCATGGCAGCAGTGTTTAGGCCTAGCAGCCTTGCTACAACCAAATTAGCTACATCCAACATAGGGAAAATACCCAGAGAGTCAGCGAGAGCAGGGGTGGAAGATGACTCACAGGTGGATTACATGGTAAGAGACGTTGGAATGGACACTACTATGCATTGGATCTGTGACTCAGTGAAGGATGGGGGCATGGACCTATCCACCAGAGCTAGAATTAGCAGCACTCAGGGCAAGGCGAGCGCATCTGTAGAGGACAAAAGTAGCACAATCGAGAACAAGATGTTTCAGGTTTGTCCTTCGACTGGCACAAAGTAACATCAGTAAAAGGCCTCAGAACTCATCAGGGAAAGAAGAAGTGTGGTAAAGAAAGGGCAGAGTAGCCACATTGATCAGTACTTATTAAGAAGTCAGTCGAGTCAGTCGGATGAAGTTCAGCGACAGGTAGAAAACCACAGTTTGCAGGATATCAGTAGCACTGCCACTGAGGAGGAGGAGGTAGTAAGAGGGGATGCTGGTGACACTGAGGTTAGCAGACCAGTCAGAGAGAGAACCATGGAGCAAGAGGTTAGAGTTAGATGGCCTAGGTCAAATGACGGTAAAGAATGGGAGATAGTTAATAGAAAAAGCTACAGAAGAAGAAAGGGAGAGAATTTATGTGTTGCAAGAGGAGTTGAGAAGCAGGCCAGCAGCTCTTAGAAGGGCAGAGCATCTCGGGGGAAAAAGAGGAGGAAGAAGGAATATGCAAGGACAGCTTTTTTCAGGGACCCTTTTAAGTTTGTTAAAGGATTGTTTAGCCAGGAAAAGGGAGGGCAGCTTAAAGTAGAAAGGAATAGGATTTAGAGAAGAATAGGATAGTAGGTTTTCCACCGGATATCCCTCCATTAGTAGGGATAGAGCATGAGATGGATGTCAGGCCACCTAGGTGGAAGGAAGTTCAGGAGGTGGTCAGGCGTGTAAAGGCTTCTTTGACCCCAGGGCCTAATGGAGTCCCCTGCCAGGTTTATAAAAGTGCCCCTTATATCCTTAAGTTTTTGAAGATTTTCTTTAGTGTAGTAGCACAGAGATTAGCTAGATACTTGGAAAGGAATAGCTTAATAGATACTATGCTGCAGAAGGCAGGAATACCCGGTTTTGCAGGGTGTTTAGAGCCTACTAGCATGATCTGACACCAGATTCAGGCAGCAAAGATTTAAAAAAAGGGACCTGCATGTAATATTTTAGATCTTGCAAATGCGTTTGATTCTGTACCACATAGCCTCAGTGCATTTGACTACTTCAAAGTGCCACAGGTAGTTTTTAACTTAGTGAAAGCATATTTTCAGGATATTAGGTTGTGTCTAAGTATGGCAGGTTTCACAACAGGCTGGCAGAGGCTAGAAATAGGTATTATGGCAGGGTGTACAATTTCTCATTTACAATTTACAGAACGGGGTGCATCTTCCACCAGTTGCGGCTTACATGGATGACATGACACTGGTGACCACTACAATGCCATGTACAAAGAGGCTACTAGAGAAGGTAAATAAGAACCTCAAGTGGGCCAACATGAAGATCAAGCCTAGTAAGTCTAGAAACATCTCAATATGTAGAGGGAAGTTAAGTGATAGGAAGTTTGTCATAGATGATGAGGAAATCCCAACAATTAGGGAAAAGTCAGTAAAGAGCTTAGGTAGATGGTACAATGTGGAGTTAAATGATGAGGAACAGGTGGTGAAATTTAGAAAAGATGTGGCTGAAGGATTGGACAGAATAGATAAATCAGAACTTCCAGGAAAGTTAAAGTTGTGGTGTTTGCAGTTTGGGCTATATCCTAGGTTAATGTTGCTATTGTCAATTTATGAAATTCCAATATCCATTGTGGAGAGAATTGAAAGGTTGGTTAGCTCCTATATTAGGAAGTGGTTGGGCGCTCCTAGGTGTCTAAGTAGTGTTGCATTGTGTGGAAAAGGGATACTTCAGCTGCCAGTATCTAGTTTAACAGAGTAATTTAAATGTACCAAGGTCAGGACAGAGCTGTTGTTATCTGGGAGTAAGGACGTGGTAGTTAGGAGTGTGGTTCCAAATCCAACCAAGGGGAGGAGATGGAAGCCAAGATCAGCTGTTCAGGAGGCAGAGGCAGCTCTTAGGCATGCAGAGATTGTAGATAATGTTTAAGTTTGGCCGTGGAGGCCTGGAGCTTGGCTCAGGCAAACCAGTATGGAATAAAGCAGGTCCCAAAGATAAAAGAAAGCTGGTTGTGGAACAGATACGTAGACAGGAGGAGATATTAAGGAGTGCAAAGGTAGTGGCCCAGGCTAAGCAGGGACAGTGGTTGAATTGGGAAAGTGTAAAGAAGAGGAAGCTTAGCTGGAGGGACCTGTGGAATATGGAGGAGAATCGTATTAGATTCCTGGTAGGGGCTACATACGATGTGTTACCACCCCCCCAGAACCTTAAACTGTGGGTAAATGGGGACCCATCATGCCTATTGTGTTCAGGTACCGCAACCTTAAAGCATATTTTGTCAGGCTGTAAAGTTAGCTTGTCACAAGGCCGGTATACATGGCGACATAACCAGGTGTTGAAAAGTTTAGCTGCAGGCAAGACAGGCAAATTCAGAAGGTTTTAAGAATAGGAGTTTAGCAATTCAGTTTGTCCGTGAGGGGGAGAAATACTGAAGTGATAAGTTAGTAAGGAGGCAAGCGTGTGGCCGCCTAGAAGGTGCCTGTGATTGGGAAATGCAAGTAGATTTACAGGGAAAGCTTGTTATTCCCCAGGAAATAGTTTGTACCAATCAAAGCGAAGCCACAGAAAAAAGATGTAGCGAACATATGCACGTGGGCATTTCATTAGAGATGTTGTCAGTCTTGTCCAATGGCAGATTGGCCGGTCACCAAATGGGCCGGTGGTCAATGTTGTGTTTTGATGCTTGAAGGAGGAGATAAGAGCGGCCTCCTCCGATACAAAAGAGGCTCTCGTTTTTCTTGAAAACTGATTGCCTCAGCCGCAGTCACCAGTCATTACTCATGGCAGACCAGGCTAGTTTGACTGCTAGACAGAAAACATGGATAAAGCCGGTAAAACAAGAAAGGGTGAAAAAAATTCAAATAAAAACAATTAAATTTTTACAAGAAGCGGCAGCAAAGTGCTCCAAAATAACCAACCTGTTTGGCTGCAGCGTTGGTTGACGGGCTGAGGCTGCTGGTGTTGCTAACGACGGAGATGGAGCTGGAGCTGACAGTGCCATTATAGCAGGTGTATTAACGTTAGCTAACATTTGTGAGTGTGTAATGTGCAAGTTTGGTTTTGGCAAATTGCGAATTTCTTCTAGGTGTCCGTTTCAAGAGGCCAACTAATACTTTATAATTTAAACCTGTACTAAAAGAAAATATGTGCTTGCTTTTTTTCTGTGGATGCACGCAATTAACGTTAGGTGGTGCTCCCAGTCCCAAGGACAATGAAGCTGAGGGACAGACTAACCCCAGTCGTGATGAGGAGGAGGATGAGACCAGAAATATGACAGGTGCAATGTGAAGGCATAGCCTACTATGCATTACATTTTAGCCAGAGGAACACCTTTTTAGTAGTACTAAGTGGGATTTTTTTGTTGTAGTAATAAGTTGACTAAAAGTTGACTATAGGGCCTATTGCCCAATTTATACCTCCTTAGTTCATGGCTGTGAGCCATGGATATATAAATTGGGCTTATGTAATACACAAGGAGGGCTGGGCAGGACAGGGCAGACAGTTATATTGTGCATAAAATTAGATGCATTAGGATAGTGTCATATGCTCTTATTTTAAGATAAATAATAAGCACATAGCCATTTGTGGCCAATTCGTTATTGCATTTATTTTATAGTCTGGAATTAAACAATAACTGCTGATTTTCTTATGCAGTTGATTCTGAGGACAGCGTTTGTGTTGTGTGTACAAGCATATAGAGGATTATAGGTAGAGACGTGTGGGCCGGTGTGTGGGCCGGTGCGCCTGAATGCCCCGGCCTGAATTTTTGTTGCAGTCTGCCCCTGGTCTCGTCGCTTATACAACATATGGGAACATGTAAAGATACTTTACTTGCACTTAATTATACATTCATACTTTTGTTTCTGTGCAATCTTGTAACTCTGCATGTGACCCCCACTAGAGTAAATCTAAAAGAAATCAGATATGAGCATTTGGAAGCTCATTTTTCCACCAAAAAACAATCGAGGAGCATAACCCCGGGACCTCCTAGTAGGTGCCGGGTCTTGTATCCTTCTCACCTTTTTCACCCTGACCCATTTTCATGCCTGTTAGGAGCAGAAGCTGAGCAGCGAGGGTGGAAAACTAGGATTTGTCCAGTGGAAGTGGGGTGTAGGGGATTTATAGCAAGATCAGCTGTCTCGCCCCTGGGGGAACTCGGAGTGCGGGGACAGAGTTTGAGGAAGACAGTGAAGGAAATGTCAGATGAAGCAGCTAGACCTAGTCAGTGGATTTGGATGAGGAGGAATAATGTCAGTTGGGGGCCAGCAGGGGGACCTACTAGGCAGGGTACATACCTCCTTGAGATCAAGTGGAGAGATCCACCAATCAGTCCTCTCAGGAGAAAATCCAGGAAGAGGAAGGTTATTTAAGTGTGGGAGTGGCCACCCGGAAGAAAATTTTGAACATTGGAAATTGAAATTGAAATGAATTTGTAGGAGGAGAGAAGGCGTGGAATGGGTTTTACACACATCACACAAATTAAATGAGCCCCTCTCCTCGCCCTTAAATGCGCCGCACGAAGGCGTAATGAGAGTTTACTCAATTCGCCATTGCAGAAGAGAGCAGCAGCGTCAGACGGCCAAACTTCTCCCAAGAGGAACCTGATGTTTTGGTCTGGGAGGTCTGCTCGCAGTGTCCGAATATACGGAACTGCGAGCAGACCTCCACGAGCTGATGATGCAAAGGTAGCCTGGGAGAAGGTCACCACAATTGTAAATCAATGATGCGTTTCTCTCGTGTGCGCGCGCTCTCTCTCTTTCTCTCTCGCAGTCTCTGTTTCTTTTCTTTTGACTTTTCTAAGATGACAGATGCTGAATATATACTCCCTATCTGATGCTGTGGCTGTTTGTGGTTGGCTGAGAGGGATGTGAACTCATTAGTTTGCAGCTGTTTAATCAAATCAGGTTGGGTTTCCATTACGCGTGCCAAACGTGCCAAACGGTGCCAATCCCCTTTGATCTAACATCAGATGTGATGGGACAGTCGATATAGAGATACATTTATTTGCTGATTACAGATAGTTGCATTGAATAGTGGTTTTTGTGGATATTTATTGCATCGTTAATGTGCCTGATATTCTGGAAACCTGCCTGTGAGGTTTTGGTGATGTGTGCGCACTGTCCGCCGGTCAGCCAAACTTCGGCTTACACTGGCTGCGCTCCCACTGCGCTGACAGTAGATCTGGTTTCAGATGGCGAGCTTTTAGCGCACCTTCGGCGAAGCCTTTTGGCACGAAACTGTCACTGCGCCAAGCTGGATCTGTCGACACCTCCCCCTGCTGCGCCACCCAACCCATCTCAGCGCACCTCAGTCTGCCAAACTACCAAACTGAGCGCGCCTCGGGTTGCACTGCTTGAAACTAGCTCTGTGTGGGGTTCGCCACCCTGCACTGCGCCGGGAAACTAGAGCCCTTTGACTTATTTCCACCCAGCCGACAGTGGGACTTATATTCATTGTGCCGACAGTGGCTTGGAAAACCGACCATAACCGTGTCAAGCGGGGAAGAGGGAAGGCGGCTGGAGTTCCTCCAACATTTGCGGTTAGATTATCATATATTTTTATTGACAAAAATATAGGCTGCTTCGGCTGATTTTTTTTTAATGCGCACATGTGCCCTAAATATTTTTTACAGTTCGCACACACGTATTTTTAGTCGAGTGAAACGCTCGCACTGTCGAGCACTGGATCTGACAGCCTGAGCACATCGGCACAAAATGCTGCGGCGTTCGAGATATTATTTATATCATGAGAAGTCAATACTTTCGGCAGCCTAAATCTTTTATTTAGAAACTATGGCGGGTCAAATTAAACTATGGCGGGCCGCCATAGTTTCGTTAATAATGGGAAACACTGAAACCTATCAGTCCGAAAGAAGTCATGATGCTTGTGGCTAGCTACGTGGTAGAAGAAATACTGCCGTTGTCTACGGTGGAGTCTAAAACATTCCGCAGCATCCTTCAGTAAAATACCCACGACTCAATAGATGGAGGAGGACTCGCTGACAGACAGGTCAGACTCAGGAGGACTTGCATTATGCCTGGTACACACTACATGACTTTTTTGCCCGTTCTGACAGTCACTATGTCACATTACATGACTGTGGAGTCATAAAATCGTGCCGTGACTTGGCCCACAGACATGACACACTACACGATGGTAGTCACCAATTATCCCTGGTCGTCTTTCACGACGTGTGTGATGTCATCGGATTATTCTTGTCCTATTTTTATTACTTTTACAATTATTTGAGTCACTGTGTCTGTTCATGTGCCAGCCGAAATGTTGTCGTAGTCACCTAAAAGCATCAGCAGATGGCAGGAGCTTCATTTGAAGCACCGTACGCAAACATTCAAGCTACTGTATCCTCCACAACTAGTTCCTACAAATGTTTCAGAATAAAATGACTGTGCGATGTGGTAACTTTGTAGAGACAACAGGAGCGGATAAAAAAGTAAATGTATAAAAACACAAAGTGATTAATAAATAACGGACCGCCTATAATGTAGTCTGTTTCAAATGAAGCTGGGAGCCTCTGCAGTTGTGGTGAGTAAAAGTCCCGCCGCTATTTGTTAATGTTATTACTTTATGTCCGACCGTGAGGATGTAATATTGTTTGCTAGCTTGATGCTAATGACAGTACTCAGCGGGCTGACAAAGTGCCTCTGCTGTTTCACACTATCATTTTCCCCTTTTACTCTGTGTGGTAACATCCCTAGAGGAAATATAAAAAACACTGGGGTGTTATTGTCATACAGTTGTCTACGGCAGCAGATTGTTCTGTGTTTCTACTGGTCAAAGTGACGGCTGTGGTGGGAGAATTGGATTTCATTGAAGGGCAAGTGGTCCATAACTTTAATTTTGGAGACACAAAATGTAGGCTAAGCACCCTGTGGTCCATTGCCCAATAGGAAATGTAGAATACTCAAAAGTACTTTAAAAATACTTGAGTTACTTTTCTCAGGGAATAACTTTGTAAAGTAACTGGTTACTTTTCAAAAAAGTAACGCAGTAAAGTACTTTGATTACTTTTAAAGTAACCCTTACCCAACTCTGGTTATGGTAGCATGTGAAATAGGGAATGTTGAATGTGCTAGGAAAGGTAGTATTGGCACGGTCACTACCTGGAGCTTGTATAAACGGAGCCTGGGTTTGTTGAAGGTGGCAGTGCTGTTTGGGCTGAGAACACCATGTGTAAGTAAGGTAAAGGAGGTTGTTGGGTCGGTGCGGAGAGCAGTGAGAGCTGGCATTAGGGGAGTGTCTGTGGGACGCCAGAGATCACTGTCTAGCCTCCTGGGGGTGTCGTGGGACCAACTAGACAAAACACTGGTGAAAGGAGGTTCCCACCTGATGACCCCAAAGACATGTTAGTTCTCACTGCTCACTGGTCTGTATAGTTAAGCCTTGCCATAATAGCTTATCATAGGGCTTAGGAGGTTATTCACTGAGCGCTGATCCTTTATCTAGAGTACAAATTTCTTGTGTTTATTTGAACATTAACATAAATAACATTATCAGGGTCCATATACAGAGAATGATCATAAATAGCATTAGCAAAGTAAACTTTATAATGTGACTGTCAAACTATCATGATGCCGAGCACCGAGCACCATCATTACATGGTGCATTGAATGCGAAACACCATGACTCCAGTTACAATTATAAAGTAAGACTCCAGTAATACTCACATTCTCATGAACGCACAGGATGATAAACCAGATGAGAGAAACAGAGTCCTGATATTGCCGAATAGCTAGATGTCTGCTTTAGCTGGATTCAGATGTCCTTTGCTGCTGCTGAGCTCCACCGATTGATGTAAGAGACTCGTGATTGGTGGAGCAAGTCAGTTACCGTTGGCATGACCTGGTTACGTGAAGAGCAAGTGGGCTGAAAGGAGGGGTGTCTTGGTGTAAACTGTAGAGACAGGATGACCTTCTGAACAGTCCTCATTGAGACCCTTTGGTGCTAGGGTGTCCAATGTGTAAATCCAGTACAGTTCTCTCCTCAGAAGCAGAGAGTCAACATTTCCCCCCCTATGGGGGATTTTGATATATTCAGTGCCAGTGTACTTCAATTAGGGCTCGGCGGTATGGCCTAAAATATCACGGTATTATTTTGGGGGGATGCGGTGACGGTATGATATTGTGGTATCGTCTTCTCTCTTTTTTTTTACACCTTAAATATAACAATTTAAAAAGCCGTACAAGTCTAGGATGGAAACTATTTATTGTTAGAAGAAAAATGGTTGCTAATCCATTTAGGGCTGGGTATCGATTCAGATTTTCCAGATCGATTTGATTCGATTTTTAAGGACTCAGTTCGATCCGATTCACGATTCAATTCGATTCGATTCAATTCAGTTCAATATCTATTCAGTCAAGTATATTTCAATTATGATACAAAATTTGCTTGGATATTAAGATATTTTCTGAGAACTAACAAAGTATATTTAACAAGGAACCCTCTGACCTGGTGCATTACTATTAAAAAATACTGTTTACATTAAGAATTGACCCCAAAGCAGTACATTAGTCATCATGTACTTTTATTTAACATTACCTGACCAACACATACAAAATAAATATTTTAAATTAAATCTAATCACAAGGCAGACAATTTAAATGAAGTGGCTACAAAAAAATGTAAACAAAGGACATCCACAATTTTGCTGCCTGTAACCGTCTTATAAAGCTTTTGTGCAATACACTACAGTGGTTGTGATGCACACATTGACTGTATCAGAAACAATATACGTAGGTGAACCCTGCAGCAAAGTGAACCCTCTTCCTCAGAGAGGATCTTTGCCTCCCAGTTTGTTCCTGGCGGCAGAGCAGAGTGAACCGTCTTTCTTCTCAGAGGATCTTTGTCCCATGAGACTAGGCAGCTGTTCTCCGTGTCCGCAGTGTAAACAATGTTCGCTGGCGATTTGACAGTCTCTAGAAGCACATTATGACCCTTTGTAAAAGTTTCTGTGTGGTAACGTTACATGTGTTGTACATGAGCTAACATTAGCGGCTAAGGACTGAGAGGCTGTCTGGTATGTGTGTGTGTCTGAGTAGCGTTAGTACGTTAGCTTGTTAGCCGTAACGTTAGCCTTGCTGTTCGTCATGTTAATGTTAACGCCGGCAGCCCTGAATAGCTTGTAAAGCTTTAGCATAATTAGTTAACACATTTGTTATCGGCCCATGTGTTTACTACTACAGAAAAATAATAAATCTTTAGTTTATTTGCACAACGTCGCCTCTCTGCCGTCTTTTATCACGCTTGCTAACGCTAAGTTAACTTTACCAGCAGATCTGTATGAGGTACAAACTGAGGCTACAGTTAGCAGTGAGCTGATGCTTAGTGGTATTTCTTCATCTTTTCTGGGAAACTAATGTGCATTTAATAAACAGGTGTACATTATTAGCATTATATTTTTAGGGGAAAATGCGAGTGAGAAAAATGCACCGTAGACCCATGCCTTCAGTGGACGCGCTCCCACCATTGTTTGCTGCTCTGTTTTCATTCAGTGTCCAGCCGTCTCGCGAGACCTCTCGCCATGACCTCAGGTGTTAAATGCTGATCTCGCGAGACTGCCTGGGTTGATAGTACTGTAGGCTGCTGCAGCTGTACAACACAAGTAGGCAGTTGACTACTCACAAACGCAGTATATTTAACAGAGTAGCTGATTTGACAGTTGACAGAACTTACAAAGACCACAGCGAATGATGTTAGGCCTTTGTAGTATATGGGTTAGAACAGTACTGATAAAAGTTGCTCAACAAAGGAGGGCAGACTACACAGTTTAGAAGTATGCTGCAGTGGATGAAAAACTTATTGAAGCATAAGGTAGCATAAAATGAGGTACCATTTGGGTTGTTAATGATTTATCAATGATTAATCAATCACTGTTTGGAATATTATTGGTCAAGACTTAACTGACAGCATAAATTTGGTGTAACATTATTATTGCATCACTGGGTCATTGCTTCCATCGGTGTGGACACTTTAAGTAGCTGGACTGTCTTTGATTCAGAGAGACAGGCGAGGCAACCTTATTTGTCATATAAAATATGTTGACTGCAGACGGGTAACCGTTATTATTGCCTAAATGTCCCAGAACTCACTCTTCGATTTTCAAAACTTCACTCTATTTCACTAATTAAACAAGCAAGTAAAAATAATTTGAAAGCGGCAATGAAATGTAAGAAGTTACTATTTTACATTCATTCATTTTCCAGCTTATCCTGTTGGGGGTTGCTGGAGCCTATCCCAGCTGACATTAGGCAAGAGGCGGGGTTACACCCTGGACAGGTTGCCAGACTATCATAGGGCTAACGTATAGAGACAGACAACCATTCATGCTCACATTTTCACCTACAGGCTCCTCCCTAACCTGCATGTCTTTGGACTGTGTAAGGAAACCGGAGTACCCGGAGAAAACCCATGCTGACATGGGGAGAACATGCAAACTCTGCACAGAGGGGCTCCCCCACCCTGGGTTCGAATGAGGAACCCTCTTGCTGTAAGACGACAATGCTAACCACTGGACCACCCTGTTGCCACTATCTTATCATTGTTATGTTAAATCATTAATTATTTAATGATTTAATCATCATCAGATTTGAGATCATTAGCTATTAATATTTTGTGGTCAATGTACCACAAATAAGCTGTCAACCTACAGGAAAACTGGGCCCTCAAACTGTTAAATGTCACAGGCTGAAAACCACTGAAAACTTGAAATATTTATTGTATTGATTTGACTTTTGATTTTATGTGACCCATTATGTTATTATGCCATTGCATATGACTAAGCTTTTTAACAAGAGAAAAATAAGCATCAATATGTCAGGCCTCAGTACTTCTGCTACACGTCACACAGGCTCAGGATTGTTCCCTAACAGTCTCCCAACTGCTATTTATTTTCAAGTACTAAAATGCATTATACTGATCTAAGAGCAAAACATAATGGTGTGTTCACACCGAAGGCAAAGCTAAATTTTGCCACATTACTCGTGCATGTACGGCTGCTAGTGGACTTTTGTTTTTGTTTGTTTTTTTGAGTATTTTACTGGTGAAAATCTGCCCTTTACAGCTGTGCGAGGGCAGCTAGCAGCTAACTTGATTCATGGTAAATTACAGCTGGTAGCTAGAATCAAGTGTTCTAATGGTTCACAAGCTCCATGTTCTGAACCAGCATGAACCAAAATGTCAACATTCTTTATTATTTTTCATACTGTCATGGCAGTATATGACTGCTTCACTCCTTCTGTTGTTTACTTTCCACAATAAAAGACCAATTTAAATTACTCAGAGCATTTTGCTAAGAAGCAATTCAACACAATAGCTCACACAAGTCACAAATACATATTTTTAGAACTTACCATGTAGTCCCACAGCTTGGCTCACTAATCTCTGAGCCTTCTCCTTGTTTGTTGTACAGTCCTGACATTGAGTGGCAGAGCTCCAGGTGCCCATTGATGGCCACCTTGCGTATCCATTGTTTATTCTTATTCTCTGTAACATCAGGAGGATATCAGCTAGATCTCAATGCTGATAGGCTGGTATTACTCAAGTTGAAAGATTTCAACTTGGGGTAAATATGTGAATAGTGTCTATTTGCATCTTTGCATTGTCTTTGTATGTAATTTTTAGGGGTGGGGGAAATAATCAGTACAGCATAGTATTGCGATATTTTTGTGTGGCAATATTGTGTCATTACAGGGACAGCAAGTATCAAAGTTTCTATTATATAAATTATTAATATTCATTCCATTCATTTTCGATAACCGCTTATCCTGTTTGGGGTCGAGGGGGTGCTGGAGCTTATCCCAGCTGACACTGGGTAAGAAGTAGGGTAAACCCTTGACAGGTCACCAGACTATTGCAGGGCTGACGCATAGAGACAGACAACCGTTCATGTTCACATTCACACCTACAGGCAATTTAGAGTCACCAGTTAACCTAACCTGCATGTCTTTGAATTGTGGAAGGAAGCCTGACTACCTGGGGAAAACCCTCACTGACACAGGGAGAACATGTAAACTCCACACCGAGGGGCTCTCCCACCCTGGGTTCGAACCCTCTTGCTGTGAGGTGACAGTGCTAACCACTGCCTCACTGCGGTAAACTGCTGGTAGGCTACTAGAATAATAAAATCAATTGATTTTTTCGGTCCACTACATACAAAGTGACTGCAGTAAGATGAACAGACTGTGAAAACTTCATCTTATTAGATAAAACAAAAGTTGACAAAGTTTTCCTTTTGGGACATAATTTCAAGTTGAAAAAATGTAATAAATCACTATAACAATATTTGTTACCTCAATATGCAGCATATCGCAGTATGTTTAAATTTACAATAGTATTGTTTTGTGACTTCAGTATGGTGATAAAATCGTATCATGCACCCTCTGGTGATTTCCACCCGTACAATTCCAGTCCAAACGATCTTTGTGGAACTGGCCTGAGAGATCTCAAAGTTGCCATGGTCTTAGAAAGTCTTTCTACAGAGGAAATGTTAAGTATGTGCTCAGTATAGAGAAAGCTGGACACACCAAGAATGTCTGCGTCTCACCTCATCATTCACACGAGGCATTTAGATATCAGAGTTTGCTGACCTCATCTTACAGAGCCGTGAAGCTAGCTGTACTTAATGAACACATTACTCATTAAAAAGCACTGGTAACAAATTGTCTTCCCCTTTCACAGGCTGCTATGAAGAATAAATCTGACCAGACCAGCCTTCAGGGTGGACGATTGCACCCAAAACAAGCCACAACCCTGCTGAAGAGATTTCCCAACCTGCGCACTGAGATCTAGGAATAAAACCTCATAATGCATAACCTAGACAGACTTGAAATGTGTAGGTTAAACAGAGACATTGGGCTGAGTTCTGAACTGGATTTAATCATGTGAAGGTGTTGTCTAGAATTGCCAGCTATTGTATGATTCAACAATGGGATACCATACACATGTTTTACATAAATAAAGGACGGAGCCAGAGATGGGACCAAATCATTGTTTTGCAAGTCACAAGTAAATCTCATAATGTGCTGTTCATCAAATCTAATATAATTTTAACATCAGATTAATAAGCCATTAAATTTACAAAAAATCATTAATTCTTTTAAATTTTGTATTAATTTGTTAAAACAAGTTTGTTGGAAGGTTTAGGGTCTCTGTCTATAATTGTCGATACACACGTTTTACATACTGCAGTTTGTTAGTATCATTTTTTCAAACTGGCACTCAGTACCATAACATTAGTTCTTCATTATGATTGGATTCTGTCAGATTGGTTCAAACAAAGTGAATCTGGAGAATAAAGTATCAACCTACTGAGAAGGAATAATGTTAATGCTAGATGATTCAGGAATTAAACTGTTTGAAAAACATACTTTCTGATCTTTGGGCTTGGGGGAAGGTATTAAGTTCTTTCAAATCAAAAGGCTCGAGTCCAAGTGAAGTCATGAGTCACTGGTGATGAAGTCCAACTCAAGTTGCAAGTCTTTTTTGATTTTGTCAAGTCGAGTCTAAAGTCATCAAATTCGTGACTGGAGTCTGACTTAAGTCCAAGTCATATGACTCGCATCAGAGTCATGTGACTCAAGTCCATGCCTCTGGAAGGAGCAGAGCACTGAAAAGGGTGATTTCCAACACAAACACACTGCATGACTCCTTCAACGTGTAAGATTATCCAATCATTTCACATTGCTGACCAATGTTCTGTATTTGCTCAGTCTGTATTCACAACACACTGCATTTTATGTTTTAAATTATAATAAGATTTTCTCCTCATGTCCACAGTTGGCTCTGATGAACACGATGCCATTATGTCTCAATCTAATTTAGCAGAGTGGTCTCATTGAGTGCTGTGATGTTATTATTGGATGTGATAGAATTATTATTCTTGGGTTTCATGGCTACTGGCTGGGAGCTTAACAATATCACTGTACTCTTAAATGCCTTGTCATTCCTGTGGAAGCTGAGATTGGTGGTTAACAGATACTGAAATCAGCCTATCAAACAGATTACCAGTAAGCAAAGCTCAGTGTGGTTGATATATTTATTCCTGAATGAATTAAAAACAGTTTTTTTCCAATCAGTTCTTTTTGCTGTCTTGAACCATGCCCAGTTCTGTAATGTGTTCATAGTATAAAGTGAATGAAATAGAGGAGCTGCTAGTGGCTGGAAAACAAACTAATCAGTTAGAATGGTGAGCTCCTGAAACAAAAGTACTAAATCCATGGAAACACATTTAGTGTTCTCGTTGTGAAGTCTGGTTGACAGTGACATTGAAAAGTGACAGTTTGATTGATGTACCTGTTCTTGCATGTCCTGTATCATTTCACATTGTACAAACAAAAAGCACATTGATTGTAGAGTGTTCCAGGGATGAGGGTTTTTATAGGCTGATGTGGAAGTTGGCATCGCCCTGGCTCACTCATCAAAAAGCCTATAGGATTTTTTGGTTTATTGCAGAAAACAAGCTCTGTGGCACGAAGTTTATTATACTGAGATGTTTTGTTCAGCAAGATAATCTTCACAGATCAACACCAGTTTTATAATTTTTGAAAACGTAAATGCATTCAGCATAAGTAAAAAACTAATGTTAGACATTAAAGAACTTCGTCGTTCTACCACAACGAGGCTGTAAAGCCGTGTTTGGAGTGTGGATGATCTGTAGTTTCATTTAGCCATTTGTTAGCAACTGTCTTTTTTTAGGAGCCCTAAAAGCTTCAAAATTCACAGTGGGGTATTTACTGACATATTTTATGTTGTAGAACAAAATGTGAAAGTCTCCTTAGTTTGTGTTAACCACAGACCTTATTTCAGACATCTAACCAAAAAGTCATTCAAAATCCCATTGACTTTAAGACAAGAGAACCGGTGCTAAAATGCCAACTCATTTCTGGGTTGTTGGATTATTTCCTGGAGCACTCTATTTGTACCCTTACAGTGAAGAATTAATACAGTTTACCACAACGTGAATGCAGCAGGTATGTGGTATGGAATTGGGAAACAACCTGTTCTGTCTTTCGTTCAGCATCTGACTTGATGTGTCCTCAACATGCTCTAAATTGGTGCTCCAACCTCACATACTATAGTAGCCGTTTCAACATTTCAAAGTTCCTAGGCCACTCAGTCTGCAAGGTGTCTCAGTTTTGACTTTTGACTTCTGTGAAGATCCACACTACTCACACGAAGCAGGGAAAAAGTTGAGCGAGGTTTATTGAGAATATAGAAAAGAAAACAAAACGGCTGGCCAAGTCCTTACAAAATTAAATCTTGTACTGTCCACTAGTGACTCAATGTCCTATATCTGTATATTCACAATGTGACTCTGACTTCATGTGGTCTTTACGCATGACATTATCAACAATATCCTTGTCATGCTCTTTCAACTGCTTTACAGTACCATACCTATTGTAAATAACTTAAGCCTTTATTCTAACACAGAAATAAAGTCAATATAAACACAACCTTAGCGTAGTCCACTACTATACTCAGAATATAAAGAAACTCTTGTGCAAATTTAAATAATATCAGAATCTATATGATATGTCATATCAACACAGACATTTTTACCAAATCTAAATATGTGCTTAAGTGGCTCTTACACATACTCTATTAACAGCATTCCTCCATATATGGACATGGTAACCAGCATGTTACACGTACCAACCATTTTCCTTGTAAAGTTTGGTCATGGTGTTTTCAGTTTAGTAATACTTGCATAAACCAAGTCTGATTACATCTTTGTCAAAGGTATGTTTACAAGGTCTGCTAGTGTTCCATTGGTTTTCAAACAGGTTTGCATCAAATATCTGAGGCTTGACATCTGACTGGCAAGCAGCAGCCTTTCCAAATTAACATCAAAACACCAGTAGCAGGTTGGTTTATAGGTTGTCTTCTGGATTTCTTCTTCTAACGGGACTGTTTCTCTGAATAAAGGGCGAAACTGAAGCAGTGTCTGAGATACACCGAGTTTTAGTTGTTAGTATGGGTCAAACTGCATAACCCTGCATCCTACAATTCTTCAGCATGTTTAAGAAGACTCTTTACCTGGTAAACCTATCTTTCAAACTACATAAAGTCAGTGTAGACCATGATACAGCTTTTTACAGTTTGCCTCTCATTAGTCCCTTTCACACTACCTGTTCAACTCAGGAATATTGCAATGTTATGCCACCTCGCTGTTCTCTATATAAAGTACGTTTGCAGAATGGGGAGACAAAGTGGTCTCGCCATGGGATTAAGTAACAGTGCCAAAATGGTGTCCGTATAAAAGGGACAGCCGGCAGGATGGGATCATGGGCGGCATGAGTGTGATGTTTTACGATGTGTTTCACATGCAACCCACTGTGGGAGATTTAAAAAGTAGCTGTTAGCAAATAGCGGCTAACTCAAGGAAGAACAGTGGCCGAAAATGTCCACAAATTGTGAAAACACTGAGGTCTGGGAGCTCCTTAACCTCTGAGCAGAGGACAAGAGCAGACCCATATAACAGGGACACTAAATGATTGTTATTGACATGTTAATGCCATTGTATTTGCTTCAAAGGCGCTGCAAATGTGTACGTTATATGTCACACTAGAGGCCGATGCTGTTGTGTTACATGTCATGCCCATCACACCTCTTTGATTCTGTAAAGCCGAGTTGCAGTGTATAATCACACACTGGAACAGAATGATGCCACTGTCATTGGCTTCTGTGTAAAAATGCAAAGGAGGCATAAAGAAGAGACTTCGTGGTGGCTCTGTAGCGAGATCTGTGTGTGACACACACACACACACACACACCTCATGTCTTGTCAACATGTGGATTGTACCTCTACCCTTGTGATTAGCTGATGATCAGCTCCACCACAGAAGCCACAGGTTCTTTTCTCAGTCACAACAAAGCAGATAAATGATCAGTGGCTAATATGTGATTTTTGGAACAGCAACAATGAAGACATAGCCTACGTACATTTTCATTCATGTACAAATCAGCCATTTGTTATTTTGTATTATAGTCATTTCATTATTTATTACATACACTTCATCATCATATGGATGGTAAATGGACTACACTTGTGTAGCGCTTTTCTAGTCTTCTGACCATGCGAATTGCTTGTACACTACATGTCACATTCACAAACTGGTGGCCGACACTACCATACAAGGTGCCACCTGCTACTCAGTAACCGTTCACACACCAATGAACAGCCATCAGCCAATTTTGTATTCAGTATCTTGTCCAAGGATACTTGGACATGCGGGCTGGAGGAGCTGGGGATCGAACCGCCGATTGTTCTATAATTGGATGACCTGCTCTACCTCTACTTTTGTTCTGAGCTAGACTAAGCTAGATTTTATATAGGCGTAAACAAAAAAATTATGAAAAGTTCATTGCTGTAATAAGGCATTTTTCATGTTTCCATGTTATTATTACACACAAACTAATCACATTAACTAGACGCTTTATTGTTTTAACAATATACTATCTATTTTGTTATAGTGAAATGTTTCATGTTCAAAAGTGATCATTTATTGTTATAAAAACTTTTACATTATAAAGTGATCACTTCTATTCTTATAACATCAAGTTTAACATTATTACATGAGAACTTCAAATAACATGAAACCTTTCAAATTATTACAGAATAAATAGTATAGTTATAACTTCACATATTGTTTCAATGTTTTTAATAGTCTGTGTTTATAAAATGCTTTACGTAATAATAATAAGAAATGATCATGTTTTAAGATGAAATGTTTCAAGTTAAAACAAGATAAATAATAAACTGCAATAGAAATGAAAGAACTGAATAAAAGACATGAAAATAACATGAGAATAACATGTAAATCTCTTGTTGTAACATGAAAACATTTTGTTATAACATGAAAAACATCTTGATATAACACACTTTTCATGTTATTATGTGATGCTTTTTTTGTTGTTGTTTTTTTTCTGTCGTGGAAGCAATACACTACCATAATATTTACTGATGCAAGCAGCATACGTAAAATTCATATCACTCCTGTCATCTGACAGGATAAGCAAGCATGTTTTAAGTTGAACTCTTTTTTTAATGACCTTCCTCTATGTTTTCTTGCTATTGGTTTATTCCTAGCAGAGATATTGACATTCTGTTAATGATGTTGTAAGTGTGGATTTGGTTTCATGTTTTGTCTGAGGGACAGGAAAGATTTTGTACTATGTTTGCACCCACCATTGTCAGAAAGTGGTATTTTTGCTGCGTACTTGTTTATCTCCCCGTCATTATACAGAACCATTTCCCCACCCTGCTTATCACTTCCTCCCAAACATCAAGAGTGCAGAGGAAACTCCGCCACAGCCTGCAGCAATCACTCACTCACTGTTACATAGACGTCTTCACTCATACCAAACTCAACAAGTTTTGATTTCTCACTATTATCTAAGTAGTAGTCTAAGTTGGCAAAGGGGGTAAATAAGCTGATGTTCACCTCTATCAAATCTATAAATCTATATCTTCTCTGCTCATTCCAAACTACTTGGACAATTTGATAAACAACTTTATTTTTTTTTTCAGATCCTTACCTGGCCTGAGGCTGGCAGAGGAAAGGCCATGTTCAAATCAAAAGGTTTTACCCAAATCTTAAACTTTTACTTTTGTATAAATAAATAGAAATGTAAATAAACAACCACACATATACTGGACAAATGTCACATGTAATATTTACAGTCCCAACCTCCAGCATACTTACCACACCACAAACATAGCATACAGCACACATCTCAAACACTAAGACTGAAAGAAAAGTGGCTGTGTGCTTCCAGAGCAATGACAGGAAGTTGTTATATTGTAGGTTATTTGAAAACTGTAAAACATCACTGGCAAACATATTTTAAGTTTAAATAATTGCAACATTGTGTGCAGTGTTACCTGAGAACAACAGTTATAGGTGGCGTACAGTGTGTCTGCTGGTGATAATGTGGAGATCACAGACATGTGGGTCTGTTGGCTGTTGGTTGTGCATCACTTTCATCGAGAGAGATATCTCTGCACAGGACATGCTCCTGGATCAACATTCCATATAGAATTCCGGGGTGAACATTGCAACCAACCAATCACAGCCCTCTCACATCATCGGTGTGCTGCTCCTTTACTTCTTTCAAAACTCCTTTGTGCTTCTTCAGAGCTAAGCTAGTTTTCCAAATTGATGTTAATATTTGAACAAAAACCTTGTTAACTACTGCAGAGTTAATGAGTTTGCTTGCTAATTGGGTAGGCTTTGCTAACAAGAAAGCTTGCCAATAGGCTTAGATACTGTTCACTGACATTAAGAGTAAGGATAATGATCTTTGCAGTTGCAAAGATCTGAGGACAGAAACAGAAACATCATCATTATTTTCATCCTGCATAATTTGTTTAGGTTAATTCAGGGACATCATTTCCATGTTGACCTGAGGGGTATTGCACAAAAGTAGAATAAAGAAATCCAGGATAACAGAGCAAGCGCGGCTTGACCTAGTCTGATCGGCGCATCTTGGCTTAATTGGTTGCACATTTGCTGAGCCAGGATGAAAAGGTGCGGCTATGTCAAGCCAGGTGTAGATAGTTGGGATAAGCGCATGTTCACGGCATTCATAAATAGACCACAGGATTGATCACAGAATCACAGAGTGGAAAATGGATAAGAGTCGCGTTTCCTATTTTACAGCCGCTGAGCAGTAGCTCCTAATGGAATCATATGAGGGAAACTGCCCATTAGTTCGACAGCCCATTGGTTCGACCATATTAAACTCATTGTTCCGAAGTCCGTTCCGAAATCATCATGATGCCCTGTGGTTAAGGTCTGGTTAGGTTTAGGCACAAAAACCACTTGGTTAGGGTCAGGAAAAGATCATGGTGAGGGTTAAAATGAAAAAGAAAGTGACAAACACATAAGCCGTGAGCCTGCTCCGCCTCAAGCCGGCCGCAGCGCACCATACGCCCGCCGCGAGCCGTTCAGCACCGCGGACAGTCGGACTAATGGGATGTCGAACCAATGGGCTGTCGAACCAATGACATGGACCCTCATATGAGGAGGTGAAACACATTATAAGAAAAAAAGGCAACACCAGTACTATAATCAAGGGAAGGGAGAAAGCTTGGCAAACAATCGTGGACCAGCTTAATGCATAAGTAGTCCAAAAAAAATGTACAATTATTAAACAGTAGCCTACTCCACTGGAACTGTTATAATTACAATTAAAGGACTAACGGAGTTAGTTACTTTTCAAGTCCACAGTTGTAAACTTTGTCTATTTTATCTATCCACTCTTCATAAAGAACAAACTTGTCTGGGCAACAAAGGACCTGGCAGCAGGTGAAAATAAGATACAAGAACATTTTGCAGGCTGGTGAGTGACGTTAGTGCAGACAAATGAGGTGATGAGATTAGGTGTTTGCTGACATATTGAATGTCTGAATTTTGCAGCAGGCCTGGCACTTGATTTGAATAAAGAGAGGCCAGTGATGGAGGGGATCCAGGGAGGGACTGTGACAGACTCAGTCCCTGCAACAGAAACTGGCTTCTTCATACAAGGTACATATTGCAGTACTACTGCACATGGAACACAATCAAAAATATTATACTGTCTGACTTTGGATTTCCTTGCAGTGTCTGGGAACACACTTCTACTTTTGGAGCCACCAGAAGATGATCTGGCTAGTACTGTACATTTTATTGAAATCACAGGCTTGGCATGTCCTGTCAAAATTCTTAATACATGTTCTCTTGGTACATGTATGTATATGGCAGGGGGAAGGCACATCTGCAGCTGTAGAATGCACATCTGCAGAGGTTCTGCACTAAGTTGGTTTAAATCTTATTTATCTGATCGTTTTCAGTTTGTTGATGTTCATAATGAATCATCCTTACGTACCAAAGTTTGTTTTGGAGTTCCGCAAGGTTCTGTGCTCGGACCAATCCTATTTATTCTATACATGCTTCCTTTAGGTAACATCATTAGAAATCACTCTGTAAATTTCCATTGTTATGCGGATGATACACAGTTGTATTTATCGATGAAGCCAGAAGAAAGAAATCAATTAACTAAACTTCATAATTGCCTTAAAGACATAAAAACCTGGATGAGCACCAATTTACTGATGTTAAATTCAGACAAAATTGAAGTTATTGTTCTTGGCCCCAAACAACTCAGAGACTCTTTATCTGATGACATAGTTTCTCTAGATGGCATTGCTCTGGCCTCTAGCATTACCGTAAGAAACCTCGGAGTAACATTTGATCAAGATTTGTCTTTTAATTCTCATTTAAAACAAATCTCACGGACTGCATTTTTTTCATCTGCGTAATATTGCGGAAATTAGGCCTATCCTGACCCGAAAAGATGCAGAAAAATGTGTCCACGCTTTTGTTACCTCTAGGCTGGATTACTGTAACTCTCTATTATCGGGTAGCTCTAGTAAGTCCTTAAAAACTCTCCAGCTAATTCAGAATGCAGCAGCACGTGTACTACCAGGAACTAAGAAACAAGATCATATTTCTCCTGTTTTAGCTTCTCTGCACTGGCTCCCTGTAAAATCCAGAATTGAATTTTAAAATCCTACTGTTAACTTATAAAGCTCTAAATGGTCAAGCTCCGTCATATCTTAGAGAGCTCATAGTGCCATATTATCCCACCAGAACTCTGCGCTCTGAGAATGCAGGGTTACTCGTGGTCCCTAAAGTCTCCAAAAGTAGATCAGGAGCCAGAGCCTTCAGCTATCAGGCTCCTCTCCTATAGTTAGGGCTGGCTCAGGCTTGCCTTGTACCAGCCCCTAGTTAGGCTGACTTAGGCCTAGTCTGCCAGAGGACCCCCTATAATACACTGGGCACCTTCTCTCCTTCTCTCTCTCTCTCTCTCTCTCTCTCTCTCTCTCGTGTCCTATTACTGCATCTTGCTAACTCAGCCATTCTGGATGTCACTAACTCAGCTTCTTCTCCGGAGCCTTGGTGCTCCACTGTCTCTCAGGTTAACTCGTATTGCAGCGGTGCCTGGATAGTGTGACGTGTGTGGTTGTGCTGCTGCTGTGGTCCTGCCAGATGCCTCCTGCTGCTGCTGTTATCATTAGTCATACTTCTACTGTTATTATACACATATGATTATTTTCACATATGTATACTATCAGATATTAATATATTACTATTAATTATAATATTATTATTACTTTCATTAATGTTGTTGTAAGCTACTGTCATTACCGTCTGTCCTGCATCTCTCTCTGTCTCTGTCTCTCTCTTTCTGTCTCATTGTGTCATACGGATTACTGTTAATTTATTATGTTGATCTGTTCTGTACGACATCTATTACACATCTGTCCATCCTAGAACAGGGATCCCTCCTCAGTTGCTCTTACTGAGGTTTCTACCGTTTTTTTTCCCCGTTAAATGGGTTTTTTGGGGGGGGGGGTCCTTATCCGCTGTGAGGGTCCAAAGGACAGAGGGATGTCGTATGCTGTAAAGCCCTGTGAGGCAAATTGTGATTTGTGATATTGGGCTTTATAAATAAAATTGATTGATTGATTGATGAGGAGACGGTGTCACTGGACTCCAGCAGGCTTGAGGTATCATGTCAATTTTGTGGAAATATCCTGCTTATTTAGTCCATAATGGATATGAAGTCAGTGATGTGGTGCTAATTGAAAATGTTATGTGTGTAACAGGACCCAGACACTGCACAGCCTGAGAAGCAGCCTGGTAACATTTTAAGTGTTGGCTAAAGTAAATCTATATTATGCATAGATCCTGCTGTGCTAATTGACATTTCTTTTACAGAATTCACAAACTGTCAGAGCTCTATATGGAAAACATCTTGAGAGACAGATAGAGCTGGCAGAAGTAAAAATTCAAGTGGAGAAAAGAAAGCTGCAAAAAATGGAGCTTGATCTTGAAATTAAAAGGACCCTTGTGAAACTTGACCTAGAAATCCAGAAATTAGAAAGTGAAGTGAGTATTTCAGTGCACACTGTAACCATATCTGTAATACAGTGTATTAATAGTTGTTACTTTTGCTTTCTATTTAAGGTTCCAAGCAGACAAAAGAGGACTGCGAAATAAAACAATTGAATGACAAAACATTGTGGTGTCCTTCCTTTTTCATGAATGTGCGGTATACCATTGATTTGGTTAAGTGGAATTTATAAGATAACCACACACTGTGTGCTACCAATGCCAGATAAAATGCACATACACAGCAAAAAGTAACATAAAAGATCCTTTATTGAAGAGAGGCTAAATTTGTTGATTTAACCTAAGTGGAAAAATGATGCAACATATTTAGAAAAACCATGGAAATGCTGTAAAACACATGAATTTGTCACAGGATTGACAGTAAAACTACCAGATGAATCACTAGGATTAATCTTAGCCTGGTTGTTAGCCTGGTCTGGAGCAGGCTAGCAGCAGAGAATAAATCGCCATAGTAACTTGACCGGGTTAAATTTGACCTGCTTTTATGCAACTGACTTGAGGCTAAGTTCAGCCAGGATAACCAACATATCCCGGCTTAATCCCTTATCTTGGTTTTGTGCAATATCCCTCTGGATAACTTGTTAATTTTGATCCAGGAATATCACCAAAATGTTGACCCTGGATAATTAGTTTATAGTGATCCAGGACCATCATTGCCATGCTGATCCTGAATAGAATGGCTGATGTTGATCCAGGACCATCACTGATATGTTGATATTCACATAAACAAATTATCCAGAAACAGCGTGATGATGATGATCCTGGTTAAACCTAACTAAATCTATCCGGGATCAACATGAAAAAAAGGAGGGAAAACGTGTTAATTCAAGGAATTAGCAACTTAAAAATGCTATTATTCTTAGTCATTGTCAGTAAACAGATTACTTGTTAGCATAGCCCACCTCCTTAGCAAACTAACTCGCAAACATTCTGGCCTATTGGCAAAGCTTACTTGTTAGCACAGCCTACGTAGTTAGCAAGCTAACTAGCTAATATTCTAGCCTATTGACAAGCTTACTTGTTAGCATAGTATACCTGCTTAGCAAGCTAGCTCGTTAATATTCCTGTCTATTGGCAAATTTGCTCATTAGCATATCAATCTAGTTAGCAAGCTAACTCACTAACCCTGCAGTAGCTTGCAAGGTTTTTGTTCAGCATTACAGAGGATTTTGTTCTTGAAAGACCTTAGAAAACTAGAGACCCTTTTAAGGCCGACGTTACAATGACAGCAGTTTTGTAAACACGATTTGCCACCACAGGGCTGTAGGCTACATAGACATCTTAAAATGTCACCTTGTTGTGTTATTGGGAGCCAGAAAAGAAGTATGGCTCAAAAAATTTTATCACATACCAGCCGCCACTACCTGTCAACAAAAACAAAGTCAACAAGGGTTGAATGTGGTAAGACAAAAGGACTGGACGGAGGCGATCATCAAAAATGCTTGCATGTACAGTGCACACTTTATATCAGGTTAGGGAAAAAGTATTACTGTTGTAGGGATGAATAACATTATGTGTATTAAGGGTTATCATGTCCACCTAGTCAGAAATTGGGGAGGTAATAAGAGGAATATTGGATTTCTCCATAACACTTATTTTTTTTGCACATTAGCTAACGTTAGCTTTGATAGCAAAACAAACTGGAGAAAAGAGTTAAACCCAGATAGCACACATACATCTGGCTGACGTCAGCCCGATGTATCAAGTTTAGATCGTTAAGACATAGCAGGGAGAGCCTTTGCTCATTGCTAATACGTCGCGAAGACATTGGCCTTTAATTGAAAATGACTACCAGATGACGTTCAAACGATCAATAAAAGAAGCTGTGCTCAGTGGGCACTCCTTCTATATTAATATTCATGTGCTTCGTTAACTACGACCTTTATTCGTTTAGGTCGGACCTTTCAAACTACAAATATTTCACCATCCAATGTGAGAAATCAGTGCTAACATTCAAAAATAGCTGTTACCCTATTTCGTGTGTAAGTGTGCACAATGAAGAGACAAAAGTCAATTTGAGAAACTTCATCATTTCATCAACAATATAACAATCAGTCCTTCATCTCGGAAAAACAGTGGTTTCAAAACTACGCTATTACCTGTAGCCACCGGGTCAGTTTGCTTTGCAGAGGAGGAGACCTCAACTGATAAAGTGCCCATAAAATCACATTAACAACATACCGAAGGCATCCTTAAACTTCACTTTGAGTGGATCCCAAGTCTCGAGCCCTGCCATGGGACCATGGGTGGGAGTTCCGGGCACTTCCACTTTTAACCCAAAATGAGTGCTCACGAGGCAAAATAAAATGAAAACACCACAGTTGTAGCGTGTTAGCTAACATGAGCTAAACTAGCTAACAGTTAAAGAAAGATAACGTTAGCTGGTGGGGACCTGTGCTAAGCTATACACCCAGTCGTGCCTCACCACTCACCAGGAACCTCTTTTAACGGTCACAGAATAAACAACATAGCTTTTTTCTGCCAATTTATTCCAGTTATTTTACCTGAAACCAACTGTGATGAGATCCTGCAACCTGCGAGCTCAGTTCCAAACAAAGACAGCGGAGATTAAATTCCACCTTCCGTGGCAACTTCCGTATGTGGGCAGGTATGGGCCGACCCAAAGCCGACGTAAGAGAGACGTTTGATGAGCTGGGACAAAATAGTATTAAATTTAAAGATATCCACCCCCGCAACCGACGCTTGTCAGACATTATAAATTAAGGGCCGATGTGTCATCCTTAGGCCGACGTCGGCCAGATGTATGTGTACTATCTGGGAAGTGTCGTCCTCCTTTGTAAGATTGGAATAGTAATCAACCACAAAGCCGGCCATCCAGCCTTCAGCAATCCTGTCAAATCATCCATCCACTGAGTGAGAGTGTACAGGTCGGCCAGTCTGGTCCTGTTGGTCAGTGTTTACTTATTCAAGTCCCAGAAAGTGAGTGACCTGACATGGTGCATTCATAAATTCAGTCTGATGCTCTACACTAAAATGAGAGCCTTGTTGTTCAAAGAAGTGTAGCTTTGTATTTCAACATGAATCAACGAGCGGTTAAGTTAATTACACATTCATCCCTCACACACACACTGAGAAAGTGGCATCACTCAGTTTGGACTTGAAGTCTACAAATGTCTAACAAAAAGACGGCAGCACAGAGAGTCTAAAGACAGATGCTATTCAGTTGCATTGTTGGAAGTGTAGGATCCAGTGTTTTGGAGCTTAATTTGTAGGGACTAAAAGTCAAGATGTTTGAGCCACTGTCTGTCCAAGTGAAATGTGAAAATTTGATTATCTCTGACAGACATCTCCTGGGTCTGGAAGCATCTGAGGCCTCTGCCCCAGGAGGCACACTAAGAGTTTTTGATGATACATCAAGATCAAGCTTAATGATTATCTGTGTTTGTGAGAGGTGGCCAGGAAAAACAATCAGTGCCTTGAAAGTTGTCGATTGAAACCCAGCCTATCAGGCCTTTTTATTTGGAGAGAGATCATGGACTCGCCCTGCTTATCTCAGTCTGATCTTAAGAGTTCTTTGGTCAGTGTTACAGTGAGAGGATGTTGACTTTTACTGCTGTTGTTTTCAGAGCTGCCATTGTTTACCAGGTGTCAGATAGTCACTATCAGTAAGTTTAAACTGTCCAGACAAAATATTAGTTTGTCAAATTATGACCACATCGTATTTGATAAGATACCTATCAGGTGTTTTAAGGCCAACATGTCCTGTAGCAGCAGCAGCAACGATTAGCTTATGTGTTCTTAAGTACTTAAAGAAGCAGTGTATAGGATTTAATGGCAGCAGTGAGGATTGTAGATTGCAACCAGCTGAAATATTTCCCATGTGCCAAGCGTGAACTCCTGGTTAGACTTTGTTCAGTGTTCATTGTTCAGGAGGTTTTTACCAGAAGCTGAATTATCCACAGAGGTCTTCTCCTTTCCAAAACAAATGGACCAGGTCATTTAAACTAGTGAAAACACTGAATAAAGCAGTTTATGCAACAGTTAGTTCCAACCAAGCAATTGGATTGGACAAGAGGCACTCCTGAATGCCGGTATGCAGTATTACAGGAAAATTAATAAGACACACCACTTTATGTGGCCAGCATGCACTAGGCTATAAAAGCCCCACCTTGCGCATGCACCCACTGATTAACATTGATTGGAACGGGTACCTAGCAGCTTTGAGCCTGGGGAGATAATCTCCTCACTCAGAGAACCAAGGTTACAAAGTAGCCAAACGTTCTCTATCGTATCAAGATTATCTCCCCACCAAATATATAATAATATATATATCATAACTATGGGAACCCTTTATGACACACCGCAAGGGGCCCCAAGAGACAGAGCAGATGCAGGTACACAAGCCCTTCCCTGGTATTCAAAAGACACTTCCCCGCCACCAGGTTCATTAACAACAGAAAATACCCAATAGGTGTGTATATATGAAAAAACACCAATGAGTTATAAACAACTGTACAACATCTTGCGCATTCAATGGACAGTGACACTGCAGATGCTGTGTGTCACTGTACTGATGCCCAGGCGCCAGTCCCACCCCATGGAAAAGAACAGAAGGCAATGGGCATTGTCCCTGGTTGTGAACAGGTCGACCACTGCTCTGCCGAAGCGCTGCCAGGTCTCCCCAACCACCTCCAGGTGCAGCCTCCAGTCCCCTGGACTTTGGCCTCTCCTGGAGAGTCGGTCTTTCCCCAGGTTCACCACGTGCATGGCCCTGACAGAGGGGAACTTTGTCTATGCCCAAGTCCACAGCCTGTGTGCTATTCTGCAGAGGTTTGGGGAGCCCAGGTCCCCTTGCCTTTTGACATATGCTGCTGTCACTGTGCTGTCGGTTCTTACTAGCACGTGCCGACCTTGCAGACTAAGGAGAAAATGCTGGAGGGCCAGGTGAATGGCTTTCATTTCTAAAGCATTGATATGCTGGCCCTTCCAGCAGGTGCTCTAGACCCCACCGGATGCCCCTGCCCTCGTGGAGTGTCCCCCATCCCTCCAGGGACGCATCCGTAGAGAGCACCTGGTGACGCAGTACTGGACCGAGCATACTCCCCCTCGAGATGTTGGCTGGGTCCTGCCACCACCTGAGGTCTGTACAAAGCTGCATGGTGCACTGCTGCCTGCAGCTGTCTCTGTGGACAGAGCCCCAGGCTTAGGAGATGCCTCTGGACTGGACACTTGTAGAAGGGCCAATGGCACCACTCGTATGGAGGCTGCCGTAAGACCCAAGAGGCGGAGACACAGCCGCCATGTGGCATTTGCACCCAGCTGAAAATAAGTCCTGATTGAAAACTGCCTCTCCTGTGACGGCATCACCAACCCAGCTCCGGCATCCAACCACATGCCTAGAGACCGGGTGGCCTGTGCAGGCTGAAGACTGCACTTTTTCTCATGAATGCAATCCAACAGCACAGACACATGATGGCAGCACTGCCCCTCTGTCTGTGCCTCTCAGTATCCAGAGACCCTGCTGCGGCAGAGGCCCCAAGACCACATCCATGCACCTGGATAAGGTTCGGGGTGCAAGTGAGATGCTGGAAGGGAGGACACAGAACTCAAAGGTTTTCCCATGAAGGCAAACCTGAAAAACCTCCTGTGCCCTTTGAAAATAGGCGTCCTTGAGGTCGACGATAGCAAACCAGGAGCCTACCCGGACAGCTTGCTTGACCCTAGGCATGGTCAACATTCTGCACTTCAGGGGCATGAGGAACTTATTCAGTTCCATGAGGTCTAAGACAAGCCTGAGTGTCCCATCCCACTTCAGAACAAGAGAATAGCAGGAATAAGACCCTGCCCTCTGATCTTCTTCCTGTACTTACCTGATAGCTGACTTTGCCATGAGAGTGAAGATCTGCGAGCACAAGACCTCCCTGTGCTGGTGGTCTGCAATAATGGAAAATGCAGCCACCCTTGTCAGAGGAGGAGTGCTCCAGAACTATAAACGATACCCCTGGGTCATTGGTAAAACAACCCAGAGGTCTGCCTCCAGAGCCTACCATGCCGCCTAAGGGCAGTTGAAGGCTGGGGGTGATGTTGCGTCAGGACTGAGGTGTGGGCTTGGCTGGCCCCTGGCCACTGCCACGTCTCCACCCCATTTAGTCTTGCCATGCTGTGCTGCGTCCAGCCGGCCCTGCAGATCTTCCTTCCCCCAAGTAGGCTGCGGTTGCTGGTTCCCCTGTTTCATCATCGAAACGGGAAAGGGCGGGACCCTGGCCAGCTGGCAGGTCAAGCCCCAGAGCCAAAGCAGCCCAGCCAATAATTTCCTAAAGGAGAGGTGACTGCTGGACATTCTCCTTTACAGGTACCTGCTGCCCCTCTGAGGCCAACTCATCATTCTCTAAGGGCCCAAGGCCAAGAATGTCTATCTCCTCAGAACTCCTATCCAACCCAGCAGAGGGCCCAGGAGCAGGTTCCTATGTGACACAGTCTGCTCACCCCCTACTGAAACCTCAATTCTCAAACATAACACACAGTAGTCATGTTATTTTTTTTACATTTTTTTTAAACATTACAATCCACACAAGGAGGGCCCTGCCAGCTTGCCATCATCTCTCTCTCTCTCTCTTTATTTTATTTTTTTTTTTTGGACAGTGATGTCACTGTATGGCGACCAGAATGTGCACTCTAGCTATGGCAATAGTTGCTGCTAACTGTCTTTAATTAGTTTCCCTGAGCCAACAGATGTGAGTGTGGCCACAGTATGAATTATTTTCTTTGACACCAGACAGCGGGACACTTCTACTGGAAGCCGCCCCCCGACTCTATCGGGTTTGAGCAGGCAACTAAACCCCTGAGGAACGTCGCAAACTGCCCCCCAACTCCAACGGGTTGAGCAGGCAAAGAAACCCCCGAGGAACATTGCAAATTGCCCCCCGACTCTGTTGGGTTTGAGCCAGCAATTACCTCAGAGAGGGATGCAGTACGCTGCCCCCTGACTGAGTCAGACTCGAGCAAGCTGCTATGCCTCCACCGTGCATAAGCAGACAGCTTCAATATACGGAAATGGCACCCCTCTCAACTGTTTCACTCCTTATTGTCAAGAAGAAACAACGTTTAGCTGTCCTCGAGAGGGACCCGCTAAGGCGAAGTGGACAAAACGTTAAACTCCTTTCTCTTTTCTTTCTGCTCTCACGTTGACTCTGACAGGTGGAAATCAATGAATCAATGAGTGCATGCACAAGGTGGGGCTTTTATAGCCTGGAACATACCAGCCATGTAAAGTGGTGTGTCTTAAAGATTATTAATTTTCCACGTCGAGTACCCCAGATGGGGATAATTCCCATAGTTATGATATAACTACTGGGTGGGGAGATTATCTTGATACGATAGAGAACACTCCGCTTTACAGGTGTTCTGAGCCGTTAATTACGTTAACCGTTAATTAGCATTTAGGGTTCAACATTAAGAGCTGTCGTAACAAACATTGCACCACAAAGAGGAACATAGCTATGTCTGTCAATAATATTTGAGTTAAATAATAAATGGTCATCAGTAAATGATAAAGGGCAGAAAGAAGTCTGGATACTTCACTGTAAATCTTCAGGTATGCGCATATGACTTCAGAAGATGACACAATGCGTAGCTGTTAACTCATCAGCATCACATATATGCCATCAAAGCGACTGTCAACAGTCGGCGGAGCCAAATAAATCATAACTGTTGCTGCTTTTTACTGTTAACTAATAAATGGCACTTGTAGAACTGTAACTTTAACTGTAACAGCATGGCTGTGATTATTTTTGGCACTCTGTGGCCTCGTGCCTACGACCCAATCACAGCCGTGCTGATATTCAGTACAACAATACTCTCTTTCATGTGATATTACTTAAAGGAGAAGTCCAGTATTTTGCACTTTGAGACCCATTTCTGGGTTGTTTAGGATGAAATAGAGTGGTTAAGACCAAAATTTTGACGATTGCTCCTTTTTGGCTTTCCCCTGCCTGGTTTAACAACGCTGTCTACGGCCATGTGTAAATCTGTCCTGAAACCACCCTAAACATTCGTTTTCAAAGCCATGAAACTCACAGAGTGGTCAGTGGTGTTTGTTGATGTTCTGACATAAAAATCATAGCAAACTGTAGTTTCCGTGATGATTTATTTGACATTTTGTCTAATCCATTGTTTTTCTATAGGAAGCCTCATTGTCTGTCCAGTGGTAGCAATCCGCCACCAGCCATGGTTACCAATTTGAACCGGAGTATACCAAGGAGGAACTTCTGCAAAGAGAGATGGAGATGGAGGCCAGGGCTGCAGAGCCATCTAAAGTAGGGTGACCATATTTTGATTTCCAAAAAAGAGGACACTCAACCGGCCACAACATAGCCTACTTAAATGATACTCGCAGTTTACTCAAAGATGCCTTATAATTTTAATATATTTAAAATTTATATGTATGGATAGAAAATTCAGTTATATTACAAAATAATCTCAAAGACAGAAATTCAGATAGGCCCCAATAGGGGACACGTACACACACTAGAGTGTGGCTACCGATCCGAGCCTGATGGTACCTGACGGGTCGGGCCGGGTTTGGTCAAAAATGTAGCTATAAATTGTATTCGGGCTCGGGTCGGATTCGGTCAGATTTCAGTGAAAATGTAGTGTAAAAATAAATAAAATCCTATTGTCTGTCCTGTTTATTGCTTGGGCACTGTTATTGACGTGACAACACCTGAACATAACACACACAGACACACATTGGCTGTTTGTTTCTACCTCTCTCCTCTCTGGAAGTCTCGGACCTCCAGCCGCCCGCCTCCACCTTGATTAAACGCTGAAAATAAAATAAAAGAGGGAGATAGGTTTTTCCTATTTTATCTTATTTTGTTTTATTTCTCCCTCTCCTCTCGCTGGAAGCGTTGGACCTTGCGTCTCGGAGGTCTCCCTCTCCGCAGCTGAGCACCCACGGCGCACACCCGGCCTGTTAAATAGCCTGTAACCACTGTGACACAAACTCAGTGCTTTGGTCATTAAATAATGTCGGGCTTGGTTTGGGTTTGGACAGAAATATGCTGCCGTGCTGCACTCTGACACACACACACAGAGCAGCTCAGCTGAAGCCGGACCTGTCCCCAGAGTCACTGGCACTTAGTGGTGCTCCTGTGGAAAGTGCAGACAGATGCCCACGGAGAAAGAGAGCAGGTGCTGTGACAAATGGGACCTCATAGTCACTGCGGAGATGGCAAATCTGAATGTCTCCGTTGAGACTGAGGTGTCGCCGGCCTGTATAACGAACAACGATGTTCACCAGCTAATAAATAGACCTGTTCTGGAGACGTGTTTTTAGGTCCCTAAAATTAGCTAACTGGAAAAAGCGTCCCACACCCAAGGGATTGAATGGGCAGCTGTTGCAGAGGTAGGCTATGTAACCTTTTTGCTCTTTGATGTAATGAATTTCAATTTCAGAAGTCTGTCCAAGTCATAGCATATGTGTGGGCTAAATACACATAGGCTACATAGGCTAGGATATAGCAGCAGCCCCTTGAAAACAAACATTCTGTTATTCCCTGCTACCTTGTCATCACTGTTTACTGATGCAGAATCTATGCAATATCCACGTTACTTTCAGACAATACCAACTGGTGCCATATAGAGTGATTCTGGAGTGGGCCCTCAAGGGCCAACAAGTTGGACGTGGAAATCGAGTTGCACTGCCTAGTTGTGTGGTGTGGGCCATCAGAGACGCATTGCCATCCCCCACTGGACAATACGCAGGATTCACAGCGAGGGAGATAGAGTATTTATTCTGACCTCTGAACTGAACAACACAGTTCATCTCAACAAAAGCTTTTATTTCTTATCGTTTCAAGGTGTATTTGTAAATAAAATGCTCATCACACTGTATAAAACTATTTTCACACTGTATAAAAGGTAGAAAATAAAGTGAGAACTGATTGAAGGAGTTTGTAATTGTACGATGCCTTTGAACACAATGCCAACCTTCTTTTTCTGCTTCTTTTCTCTGTCCCATTACATTGCAATGGTTTCCTGCCGGTTGGCGACACCCACGCAAAGGAGCATTATTGCCATCAAGTGGGCTGGAGTGTGTAACGCTTCAGTGTCAAACGAACGATCAAGCGGAAATTTACACAAGGGTGTGAGGCAGCTGAAAAAATAGCTCCACAATCGAGATGAATAGCACGGATGGAAACCACAGTTTGCTATGATTTTTATGTCAAAACATCAACGAATACCACTGACCACTCGGTGAGTTTCATGGCTTTGAAAACAAATGTTTAGGGTGGTTTCAGGACAGATTTACACATGGCCATAGACAGCATTGCTAAGCCAGGCAGGGGAAATCCAAATTCTCTGAAAAGGAGCAATCGTCAAAATTTTGGTCTTAACCACTCTATTTCATCCTAAACAACCCAGAAATGGGGCTCAAAGTGCAAAGTACCGCACTTCTCCCTTAATTGATGTTACAAATCAGTGTTTCTCCTATGCTGTTCAGCTCGTCACAGATGGGTTGCTATCCCAGCATCTGCTAATGTGTGCTCACCTTACTTCTCTGATAACTTAAGATCCAGATGTTCAGGAGGTTTTTACTGGGAGCCAAAGTATCCACAGAGGTCCCTTGCTCTTCAAAACAAATGGGCCCCATGATTTAAACCAGTAAAAACACTGAATAAAGCAGTTTAACATTAAAAATCAGTGTTTTTCTGACACTGTTTGACTCGTCACAGAGAGGCTGCTAACTACAGTGGCCAAGACGAAAATGCAAATGTCCCTATCTAGAGCCAGTGTTTGGCTTGTCCGTTCTTGGTAGAAACAACATATGTGCAGTGGCATAAGGAAGTTAACAACTGATACCAACATAAATATATCCACTTTTTTCCCCACCTAATATTAGTGATCATCAAGTCTCTTCTGAATTAACATCGTATTGTGCATGCATACTCTTCTCCTACCAAATGGAGACATGAAATACAATGCTTTACAATGTATGTAATATTCATTCATTGTGCAAATAAAGGAAATGCATGTTGGCCAATCCTGATGATTTTCTTTTTTTGCATCCCCATTTATATAGTATTATTGTATTATGATTATACACTAATGAAAACATAATTGTTGTATTTTATTCCATTTATGCCAGTATACCCCCCTAAATCCTACACACTGGACCTTTAAATAGTAAGTGATCTAAGTTTCTGTATTTTTCTGTATTATACTTCTATATACTGTTTATATCTATCTCTGTATAATGCAATGTAGTTCAACAGCACTGCAAGCTAGCTTCAAAAAAATGATTATTCACCTCTGGAAAACACTTTCAAAACTGAACATATGCTCCGTTGAGGATTTATTACAGGATTGTTGTATCGATCTACGATCCAGGTGAAGTTAGTTTGACGTAGGATATTCGACGGATATTCGGATATTCATTTTGGGTTCAACAGTGATTTCCACCTCCCTCACACACACGCACACACACACACACACACACACACACACACACACTTTCTATTTTATAGGAATTTCCAAAAAATTAATTTGGTTTTCTATGAAAAAAGTCTATTTTCTTAAATAGCTTTCACATTACTGGACCCAGACACCCCACACCAATGTAGAATGGTTTTGCCAAGTGGGCCTAATGAGGCACAGTTCTTTATAAATGGGTTTCATGCTCTTTCTATTTTATATGAATTTTTTTAAACAAACTCCACTGGTTTTCAGTGAAAAAAAGTCTATTTTCTTCAATAGCTTTCACATTACTGGACCCAGACACCCCACACCAATGTAGAATGGTTTAGCCAAGTGGGCCTAATAAGACCCAATAATTTGGTTTTCTACTGAAACAAATTCCACTGGTTTTCAGTGAAAAAAGTCTATTTTCTTCAATAGCTTTCACATTAACCCATTTATAAAGAGATGGGCCATATTCAATCTGGAAATCCATCTGTAAAAAAAAAAAAACAACTTTTTTTTTTCTTACTTTCTACAATGTAAATTGCAGAATCTGTCTTGAGAGATTAGGCCATATTAGACCCACTTGGCCGAGTCATTCTACATTGGTGTGGGATGTCTGGGTCCAGTAATGTTAAAACTATTGAAGAAAATAGACTTTTTTCACTGAAAACCAGTGGAGTTTGTTTCAGTAGAAAACCAAATTATTTTTTTGGAAATCCCCATAAAATAGAAAGTGTGTTTTTGTTTTGTTTGTGGGGGCGGGTGGGGGTATTAGCCCTACTCTATGTTGCTTATTGTTTTCTGCCTATGAGGGAGGTGGAAATCACTGTTGAACCCAAAATAAATATCCGTCGAATATCCAACCTCAAACTAACTACACCTCGGTTAGACTGCGTTACTTTTAATAATAATAAACTGAACTGATGCAGGTAAATGAAAGTCTAATGAATGTTGAAGGCGCACGAGTTTCGATATGCAAACCTATGTCTGAATAAAGGGCGTTTCTATATTCATTTATGGCGAACTGTGTGCGTGGAAATTATGCTCGTGCACGTGTGCCCAGCGTCACAATAGGGCGCACGGACGACTTTGTAAATCTTGCGAAAATAAAGCGCATGCATATTTCTACCGTTGTGCGTGCACAGTTTTAGTTGTGAATCTGCACGGTTGAGTTATATGTACAGTATGTGGCTCCAGGGCTTCTCAATATTCGCCGCCTGCGTCCTGCCATCTCTATCTATATGATATCTGTGGCACCTTGAGATAGACACTGTCATAAATAAGACCATTGCTCTAACGTCAGGCACTGATATAAAGGCTAAGTATGAGGGCGCCACACCTCTGATTTAACAGGCAAACCGCTTTGATAAGTCGGAGCGACGCCTCGCAGCGGCGCAGTGTGTGTGTGTGTGTGTGTGTGTGTGAGAGAGAGAGAGAGAGAGAGAGAGAGAGAGAGAGAGAGAGAGAGTTATCGTCTGTCCTCTCCTGTGCCAACAGCACGTCATTTTTAGCTCCAAAGCGGGTTGGGTGTCTGGAGATGAGTCCAGAGCGTTACACAGCCAGTGTTTTTCTATGTGCTTTTCCGTGACGGGAAATTTCTTATCTGTCAGAGAGGAGAGATTTTCAGGTGGTGGGCTGAGGTGGTGACGGTGTATGTGGAAGGAGGAGATGGTTCCTTCAGCAGGATGGACCGGAAGAAAGTTGTGCCCGGGTTCGTGCCCTGCTGCCTGTTCCTCGCGCTGTGCGTGTCTGCAGTGGTAAGTATGTTGCTAAACATTCTCTGACTATATAAAGCTGATGATTACGAGCTGTCATTTGGCACGTCTATGTCTCTAAGGACTGCTTTAGCTCCACTGGCTCCAGTGAACTAGAGAGCTTTAACACATTTTTCTATAGATCTGGCATTAATCATTTTATAGGACGTTTCCTGAAAATAACTTTTGCTGGTTCATAATTAGAGGGAAAATAATAGTTGATGATTTCCAGACATAATTTCCTTGAAAGTACATCAACAAACCAACAGTGCCCCCGAGTTCATCACAGTGATTGAACATCAGATAAATAAAGAGATATATACAGATACAGATCTGTGCATGTTTAAGGCACGTAGGGTAGGTTATTTTCACAGCTGTGCACACTGTAAGTTAACATGAGGTCTTACACTCTAGTTTGTGCAATCACTTGTCTGTGCGAATGAATGACTCAGGCCTTTAAAAGAATTTGTAGTGACATATCCGTTAGGGTGGGAGGGAAAAAATCAATAGGCTACAGGATAGTATCGCGATATTTGTATCAGTACACACACTCCAAGTATTGATTTTCATATTTTATAAATCTTTGATAATACGAATACAAATAAACTTAAGGTAGCCTATTAGAATAGTAAAATCATCATGATACATTTTGGTGCAATACAAATGACTGAAGTGAGATGAACAGACTGAAACTTTATCATACTGGATATAACAGATGTTGACAAAGTTTGCCTATAATTTGCAGTTGAAAAAAGGTAATTAATTGCAATATACTGCATGTTATCGCAATATTCAGCATATCACAACACATTCAAAATCACAATAATATTGCATTGTCATTTAAGTATTGTGATAATATCGCATCATGGGGTCTCTAGCGATTCTCACCCCTAATATCACTCCATTTTCTGTTACATCTCTAAGAAACTACAAGACCTGCAAAATAATACAGGCTCACAGTGTCCCAAACTTTTAACAAGTAAAACATCACATAGATTCATGTCAGATCCTCACTCTCACACAGTATCAGAAGGATCTACATATAGAATATAACAATTAGGGTTGCAGCAATATATCAGTTTCAGTAGGCCTATATACTGTCATATGAAAGCTGACAGTAATCATACTGTGTACATTTGCATATCTACAGTATTTTTTAAAAAATGCAACTGTATGTTGAATCTCCCCTTTGGTTTAATTATTTTTTAAGGGGAGACTTTTTACACATACTTCCATTAACAAAATGGTTTCAAATGTCAGTTATGATAACAAGACATTTGTTCAACCAAACATAACCCTTCTGTTTTCATTACTTTAAGGGTCATTCTCACTGATAATAATATAAATGCTGTAATAGTGTGATACCGTGAAACCGCAATATTTTCTGAGACCGTGAAAATCTCATACTGTTGCAACCCTAATAACAATGATCTCAAAGTCTAATAGAAATATAAAATGGATGAATCCCTTGTGGAAACCAAAGCTTTGTGATAATCCAACCAAAAACAACAGTGTTCAGCAGGCATATAAGAAAGCTGTGGAGCTGTGGAAACCCTTGTAACACCTTTATCACCTTACCCCCCCTCCCTATCTCCTCACTCAGTTTTCTTTATAGTCTTAAGCCAGGCTTTGATAACAGTTTCTTTAACGTATTTACTTGGTGATGGGTTCGGACTCCAAATAGGTTTTTGACTTGACAGTTTGCATTTGGGTCTCCATCACCTATTTAAGTCATAAAGATGAGACTGCCAAACAACCTGTGCAAATGAAAACATTTCAGAATCAGATATCTGAGTGGATTGTCATCTATCAAATGGCCTCATTTCTAGCTCGCTCCTGATTATAGTTTCAAAACTAGTCTGTGTATACAGTCTCAACTCTGCAGAGCAACGGTCAACAGAGGAACAGGAAGAAAATGAAATCAATAAGAAAATGTAAACAGAGCGGTCACTGGGAATACAACATGTAACATACACATGCAAGAAGTGCAGTAATGACAAGTAAGTGTAGGAAACATGGGCGGCACAGTGGTGTATTGGTTAGAACTGTTGCCTCACAGCAAGAGGGTTCCTAGTTCGATCACAGGAGGGAGCTCTTCTGTGCGGAGTTTGCATGTTCTTCCTGTGTCAGCATAGTTTTCTGCAGGGACTCCGGCTTCCTCCCACAGTCCAAAGACATGCAGGTTGGGGACAGGTTAATTGGTGACTCTAAATTGTCCATAGGTGTGAATGTGAGTGTGAATGGTTGTCTGTCTCTATGTGTAAGCCCTGTGATAGCCTGGCGACCTGTCCAGGGTGTATCCTGCCTCTCTCCCAGTGTCAGCTGGGATAGGCTCCAGCCCCCCCGCGACCCTCAAGAGGATGAAGCGGTTACAAAAATGGATGGATGGATGTAGGAAACATATATGGTAAATGGGCCTGCACTTGTAAAGCCCTCTTCTGGTCTTCTGACCATTCAAAGCACTTTTACAGTACATGTCACACTTACACATTCACACACTGGTGGCTGAGGCTACCATACATGCCTGACACTCAGTAACCATTCACATGCTCTCACACACCAATGGAACAGCCATCGAGAGCAATTTTGGGTTCGTTATGGTCCACCTAGTATCTCGCCCAAGGATACTTCGACATGCGGACTGGAGGAGCCGGGGATCAAACTGCCGATCTTCCGGTTATTTGACGACCGGCTCCACCTTCTGGGCCACAGACACCCCATATATCTCATAAGCAGGGTATGTTGTTTGTGTAAAGGCACAACACTGATGCATACATTCCAAAATGCATTTCCAGAAACTACAGAATTTGGGTCGGTTGACTGTCAGGTTTAAAGTGTTTGAGGATGTTCACGTGTAAACTGGGTGAACATTGTAGGACATGCACCTTTTCATACATAGTTCCACAATGTTGGCAGACAGTGACAGGGCTGTAATTCCTTCATGTTTCACCCAGTGTGCATTTAAACAGCTTCAAGTTCAAGCTGAGAGTCAGCACTTTAAGCTCATAGCTTTAGTTCAGATCCAGTGTGCTGGAGTACAGACAGAACAGAAAACAAGTCCAAATACTGCAGTCTGTTTATTTATTCCTTTGTCAATAGCTGGTCTGTTTGCTTCATATTCTGAGCAGGTCAAAGTCTACACTCATTTTTATTCATATCACATCATTGCAGATAAGTGTTTAAGTGAAACAGCATAGATAAACAGCTCTTTCAGGCAAGACTGGTTGGAGTGTCTTAGAAGGATGAACTGATTTTACCTCTGAAACCCCTTAACCCTGATTAAATCACATTAAATTGTGCAAAGGGAACTACATTAACATGGTAAAACTTAAACAATAACTGTCCGCCAGTGAAATATTTATTGTGAGGAATGAGCAAAGGACTTGAATGTTCTGGTGTGGGGGCCCCCTGGTGGCCCTGCCTAAAGCAACCTCTTAGTTTGTTTATGTCTCAGATGGGCAGATTTGTTATGAAAGAATGTGCCACATTAAAGTCACTGGAGGGATAAATATTTACTACATTTAACACACTCATACTACTAATCTGCACATTATCTGCCATGAAAATGCACTGTGTTACAGCTCCTGTGTGTCACACTGCATGCCATACATATATACATACATACAAACATACACACACACATATACATGCATACATACTTCTACAAACATACATAAAATATACTTTTGTAAATTAATGTTATCTAAAATGCATATTCATGTTCACATTGTGGATTTGTCTGTGGTCTTTATCCTCCTGACACCTGAGCTTTTCTTTAGTATGCATTTTTTTCCCTAGCTATTTGGGAGTAGTAGGATTTTATGAGTATAAAAACTAAGGATTATCTTTGAACAGTAAGTAGTTTTGGTTAATAAAAAAAAAAGTAGTTGTGCAAAAACAAAATTACAAACATTGCAACATCTGCACAATGTTATATACTTTATGGGTTAGGGGTCATGGTTCAATTCTAAAACTGTTAAAAACTGCTCATTGCCTGAACATGGCTGTGCAAAAACAAAATTGCAAATAATGCAACATAATCTATAAGCCCTATGATATGTTAACTTTATAACCTTGAATTTTCCTTGCTATTTAGTCCAATGTCCTTTTGTCTGTAGGAACAGTCTGTCACACCTATTTTTATTTTTAACTCCTAATACACTGCTGACCTAAACTGGTGCATAACTATAGTTGAGGAGAAGCTGGCATAGTCACTTCTATAGCAAATTCAACAACAAGAAAATATGTATTATTAGGGCTCTGCTGTCTTCAGGAGCTCAGATGAAAGTTGGGTCTGCATGAGAACTGTGCAATGGTCTTATGGTATAATAAGTGCCATGTGTTTGGTGCTTGAAAACTCTGCATTCTGCTTGTAAATCAAGACTTCAAACTCTATATTTGTTCCATCATGTTGCGTGTCTTCTGCAGGTCACTGAAGGTGGATACTTGAATATTGTGCAGAGTTCAGGTAAGGGTCATTTTCAAGTCTTTTTTTTGTGTGGGTCTGTTTTAGGGGGAGTGTTAACAGCTACATGAATCTATTGAAAATCTATTGAAACGTGTGCTCCCATTACGAATTGAAATTGCCTGGCAGCAAAACAGAAGTATTTAGTTCATTAAGACATGTAAGGCTCTACACCTGATCAGTGAACATTTTGACATTTTGACAGGCATTTTAGATTAGTCTTAGTCTTGAGACGAAAATGCTTATTAGTTTTAGTCACATTTTAGTCATTATGTTTTATATATAATATAATATATATGTATATATATATATATATATATATATATATATATGACAGGTTTAAGGGGTAATTTACGAAAACACACTTCTCTCTATATCTCTCTATTTATGATCTCAAAAACTTTAACACCTCAAATAACTGATCTGAGACAACTTGGATTTGTACCCAGGTTTGTTGTAAATTCTGACTTATCTATCTCACTGAAAATAACTTAATTAAAGCATGAATTCTTTCTTAATCTGCAACATGTTAGTCTGGGGGTTTAAACTCATGTGCTCTCACAGAGTTGGTGATTAAAACTAAACTTTCAGCTGTCAGAAAAAACTGACAGCTAGACTCACAGATGAACTGAGATAACAGCATCAACCCATAAATCCTTCTGTGACAGTCCGGGCCTGAGTGGAGTCCTGTGGAGATGAACAGATGTGAATTGTGCCTGCTGGTGGTTGCTTGCTCTGCTGCAGTTCAGCTGCTAACAAGCGGAGCTAACTGCTAACAGCCACGCTGTAACTAAAATACTCCACAAATCCATTCAACACTTCCACCATCACAGCAAGATACAACTCACAACTCTCACCAATGCTCAGGTGTGAGTGTTTTTGGTGGCAAACAAAACATCATAGCACCAACTATTTACAGTTTACTGGAGTTTGTGAAGTGTTCTCAGCTTTCAATGTCCAATAGTTTACCACTAATAATTTCATCACATCTCGTCTCATCAATGAAAATAAAATGTATTTCATTTTAGCTTATATTGTCAAGGTCTATTTTTAGCTCGTCATCGTCTCGTTTTCATCATGGAAAAAAGGTCGCTGATGAAAAATCTTCATCATAGATTTTATCAATGAAATTAACACTGCACCTGATCAAGGTCCTGGTCAGCACCATTTACAGATTGACCATAGTGTTACACCCATCGCAAATGTCCCTACAGGGTTTCCTGTAATTCTAAGAGACAGAGTAGGTGAGGAACTACAGCACAGGAAAAAAATAGGAGTTAATGACAGGCAGACTGGCTATATTGCTTATTTTGTTGCAATTGTTCTTAAATGTTCTTAAATTGATAATTTTTTTTGTTTTGTTTTGTTTTTTACTAATTTGTCATCAAGTATATCATTATCACAAAAATACCCTGAAATATCATTATATTATTATGATATTATAACAAAAAAAAACAACTCTTGGACAATTAAGACTACCATGATAATTGCATAATGTGAAAAACACTAATATGAACAGATTTTTTTGATTTTTGACTCAGTTTGCTACATGGCTTTGTGGAACTGAGATAGACTTTTCTACTATAAATGAGCAAGACTGGTCCAAAAACATGGCTACCATTAATTAGAAATATTTGCAAGGGGTGGGGCTTAACAGGAAATAGGCCATGACTCAAGCTGTCTTGGAGCAATCCTGAATAAACTCAGTGGCGACATCCTGCATTAAGTCCTGAACATATTCACCACGTATTGTCCATATCTGATAAAGTGGGAGCAAAAGGTTGGGACTATGATTGCACAGTTATTGAAATGCTGAATATACTGTAATGATGAACGTGTGTGATTAGTCTCACTCCTTCTTTAGACATCAGCTGAACTTTGCTCAGGCTTTCTCAGCCTGCCCTGAACATGCTCAATGCTGCGTTTGGCTTCGATTTTGGTAATTTAGCTGCTTCCTTCTGTTGGCTAAGAAAGGGATTAAACCTGGGATTGACACTTGCTATATTTTAGATTTGTGATTAATTAAGGTTTGCTAGAGATTTGGCTTCACTTTGACGTGAAAAGGTTTTGTTCCTGTTAATCAGTGTCTAATAATAGTAGTATCCACAGTGAATGAAGGCTGTGAAAACATGAAACTTCAAAAAGTCCAAGTGGAAGGTAAAACATTTTTATAGGTACTGCACATGCATTTAAGCAATTATATGAATGTTATAGATGCAGATTGAGAAGTTTTACACAATGCAAATATTCTCACCCTCTCCTCAGGTCAGACTGTTTATGGTCTCATCCTGCCTCCCTCCAGTCATGCAGTATAGCCTTTATGCTCCTTCTGTCTGTTGTTCCTTCTAGCCCTCCCTGTCCCATCATCTCAGCTCTTTCCCCTCCAGTTACGGCATGTCTGCATACAATTAACCAGTATGGTTTAGTGTTCTACCCCCACCAGCCGCACCAGCAGCCTGTGTATCAATCTTGTACCTATAGCTCACAGTCACAGTTAAAGCAGTTTCGCACTGTAGATTAACTGATTTTCATGCTTCATGACTTATAGCAATGAGGCTTCACCACTAATGGGAACAAAGCCGCACTGACTTCATGCCTGTCAGATACACCCACTGGAAAATGGATGAGTTGACTGTCGAGTATTAATGCTTGGCAGCTGTGTTGGAATCTACAAGAATCTACATGTGCAAATGATGAGTGATTGACTGTCGGATTCTGAGTCAGTAAATGACATAACTCGTGTGTGTGTGTGTGTGTGTGTGTGTGTGTGTGTGTGTGCGTGAATGAGTCTAGTGTCTGCCCAGAAAGCAATTTTATAGATCAGTTTAACAGTTGGTAGTGCTTTTGGTTGCTATTAAGTGTCTTCCCTGCATCTCAGAAATGTCTTGTTAAACCACCTCCTGCCTACCAAATGAATGTGTGATATTTGACGTGTACTCCAGCCTCATAGAACTTGTTTTTATTAGTCACTTCAGGATTCTATAACCCGTAGAGAAGTTCTAAAGCTGCTTCTGATCCCGCTAATGAAGTGTAAAGACTGGCAGTTAGCAAATGAGGATACAAAAAAAAATCTATTACGGATCCTAAGGGAGAAATGGTCAGAGATACAAAGCAGTGATCACTTGAAATGTAAAACTACTCTGCTACAGGTAGAAGTGCTAAATGTAAATTATTACATAAGTAAAAGTATATGAGTATTGACTACAAAATAACCTTCAAGTATTAAAAGCAGAAATACTCATTGTGCAGAATGACCCATTCAGAATGTTTTATTATGCCTCCATGCTGGACGTCCATCTGTTCATTTGTTCGTTCATCCATCTGCCATCTTTCTGAAGCAGCATCCTATGCTTCAAAACTATTTTTCACCAGAAAAACCAGCATGTTTACTTTTTTTCATGTGTTTTGTACACTGTTACAACTGTTTGGAAAAGAGAAAACATGTCCACTATAAACATGATTCAGTTACAAATGGAAAGGAAATAGGACTAGTTCTTTATACAGATGAAATGTTGACTCTAGGGAATTAGCATTTTACATAAACAGTAGGGGGGGGGGACCCACAGGTGGTGCTTAATCAAAGAACTTAATAAAACAAAATTAAAGCACAAATCTACATTAATGAAAAGAACATGGGAAAAAAAGAGAACCTAACTTGCTGTTCTCCGCATATGCAAAGCACAAAACTATAATAATTTGAGACTGAGTCTAAGAAACTCAGGAAACCCCCTTCCCCACACTGGCATGGTTGGGCACATCATACAAACTAGTTCTTTTCTAGCATAATATACCCTAAAAGTTATCTGTGACGATGCAGACATTTTTCAATTGCCTCTCTGTCAGCTCCGCTAAATTTGTGCTAAATTTGTGCTGAATTTGTGCTAAATTTGTGCTGAATTTAGGCTCTTATGTTTATTTTCTTATTTTCTATTATCTAAGTGTTGGTGGTTCTTTTTGTGGTTGGCTTACGGTGATGGCGTTTGGCCCTTGGTCACCTATCCGGATGAGGTAATCAACTCACCAGTCTGTAAACTCTTGACTTCTAGCTAGCTAGCTAGCTAGCAGCTAACTAGCAGCAAGGTTGAGGTTTTCAAATGTAAACATCAAGGAAAGATTGAGAAAAATGAACACCAGCAGAACTAGCATCCAGCTAGCCATTGTAGAGGCATTGGGTAATAAACTGGATTACCTCCGAGCGGCATCATTTTCCAACAGGATATCAGGAACTGTAATTGATTGTATTGATTCATGGAAACGTGGCTAAATCTGGACAGCACCATTCAACCAGGAGGTTCTTTTTCTATATGCTGATCTGACAGAGCAGAGGACTCTGGCGAGAGAAAGAGAGGAGGCCTGTGCTTTACAGTAAAAGGACTGGTGTGCGATTGATAGATAGGCATTGAAATCCAAATCTTGCTCTAAACCAAAGTGTTGGAAAAACAAAACAATCCCCAACCCCGGGCCCCACTGTGAGTGGAATAAAATTCTTCAATGAGAAAAAATTGGCTTGTAAATTATGTGTTACTTGACCAAATTACTAACAAAGAAACATAGTCATATATCTTACTAGATTTGGTTTTGTCTCTGTTTTCAATTATTCTTTCTTGTATCTTAAAGTTTATTGTTTTGTTGCTCTTCATGTAATGTGATTTAGTTACTTAAGACTGTAGGACTGACTGACTGATGGTTTGTGTCTGCAGCTCCCCTCTACTGTTCAGAAGGCTTTACGGAACTGGGCTACTATAATGGCTCAATTTCCCAAACAGACTCAGGCTCCCCCTGCCTCAAATGGACAGACTTCCCAGACTACATGCAGCAGTACCCGGGCCGAGGCCTGGGAGACCACAGCTACTGTCGAAACCCAGACCGAGAGGCCAACCCCTGGTGCTTCTTCAGGCAGAGCTCTGGTGCCATTGGCTGGGCCTACTGCGACTGCCATCAGGGTGAGCAGGGTATCTGAGGATGGATGGATGGATGGATGGATGGATATAGATGGATGGATGGATGGATGGATGGATATGGATGTCAGCTATTTTTCTAGACAGTACAGGCTGTATCATACCAGGCCCAGAACAAGAACTTCTGGGCCCCTATTATCAATCAATTTCAATTAATTTTATTTATAAAGCCCAATATCACAAATCACAATTTGCCTCACAGGGCTTTACAGCATACAACATCCCTCTGTCCTTATGACCCTCGCAGCGGATAAGGAAAAACTCCCCAAAAAAACCCCTTTACCGGGGAAAAAAAACGGTAGAAACCTCAGGAAGAGCAACTGAGGAGGGATCCCTCTTCCAGGACGGACAGACGTGCAATAGATGTCGTACCGAACAGATCAGCATAATAAATTAACAGTAATCCGCATGACACAATGAGACAGAGAGAGAGACAGAGAGAGAGACAGAGAGAGAGAGAGATGCAGATAATGACAGTAGGTTACAACAACATTATTGAAAGTAATAATATTATAGTTATAGTTCTGGCTACTGTGGTACAATATGTTGAAAGTATGTATTAATATCTGGCAGTATACATGTGTGACAATAGTCATATGTGTATAATAACAGTAGAAGTATGACTAATGACTAATGATGTCAGTAGCAGCAGGAGGCATCTGGCAGGACCACGGCAGCAGCACAACCACACATGTCACGCTGTCCAGGCACCGCTGCGATATGAGTTAATCTGAGAGACAGTAGAGCACAAAGGCTCCGGAGAAGAAGCCGAGTTAGTGACATCCAGAATGGCCGAGTTAGCAAGATGCAGTAATAGAATACGAGAGAGAAGGAGAGAAGGTGCCCGGTGTATTATAGGGGGGTCCTCCGGCAGACTAGGCCTAAGTCAGCCTAACTAGGGGCTGGTACAGGGCAAGCCTGAGCCAGCCCTAACTATAAGCTTTATCAAAGAGGAAAGTCTTAAGTCTAGTCTTAAATGTGGAGACGGTGTCTGCCTCCCGGACCGCAACAGGAAGATGATTCCACAGGAGAGGAGCCTGATAGCTGAAGGCTCTAGCTCCTGATCTACTTTTGGAGACTTTAGGGACCACAAGTAACCCTGCGTTCTCAGAGCGCAGTGTTCTGGTGGGATAATATGGCACTATGAGCTCACTAAGACATGATGGAGCTTGACCATTTAGAGCTTTATAAGTTAACAGTAGGATTTTAAATTCAGTTCTGGATTTTACAGGGAGCCGTGCAGTGCAGAGAAGCTAAAACAGGAGAAATATGATCTTGTTTCTTAGTTCCTGTTAGTACACGTGCTGCTGCATTCTGAATTAGCTGGAGAGTTTTTAAGGACTTACTAGAGCTACCTGATAATAGAGAGTTACAGTAATCCAGCCTAGAGGTAACAAAAGCGTGGACCAATTTTTCTGCATCTTTTCGGGTCAGGATAGGCCAAATTTTCGCAATATTACGCAGATGAAAAAATGCAGTCCGTGACGTTTGTTTTAAATGAGAATTAAAAGACAAATCTTGATCAAATATTACTCCGAGGTTTCTTACGGTAGTGCTAGAGGCCAGAGCAATGCCATCTAGAGAAACTATGTCATCAGATAAAGAGTCTCTGAGTTGTTTGGGGCCAAGAACAATAACTTCAGTTTTGTCTGAATTTAACATCAGGAAATTGGTGCTCATCCAAGTTTTTATGTCTTTAAGGCAGTTATGGAGTTTAGTTAATTGATTACTTTCTTCTGGCTTCATCGATAAATACAACTGAGTATCATCCGCATAACAATGGAAATTTATAGAGTGATTTCTAATGATGTTACCTAAAGGAAGCATATATAGAGTAAATAGGATTGGTCCGAGCACAGAACCTTGCGGAACTCCAAAACAAACTTTGGTACGTAAGGATGATTCATTATGAACGTCAACAAACTGAAAACGATCAGATAAATAAGATTTAAACCAGCTTAGTGCAAAACCTTTTAGGCCAATTAAATGATCCAGTCTCTGCAGTAGAATTTGATGGTCAATTGTGTCAAACGCCGCACTAAGATCTAATAAAACAAGTACAGAGACAAGTCCTTTGTCTGAAGCAATCAGAAGGTCATTTGTAATTTTAACTAGTGCTGTCTCAGTGCTATGATGCACTCTAAATCCTGACTGAAATTCCTCAAATAAATTATTATCATGGAGAAAATCACACAGCTGGTCTGCGACTACTTTCTCAAGGATCTTTGACATAAAGGGAAGATTAGATATTGGTCTATAGTTGGCTAACACCTCTGGATCCAGGGTGGGCTTTTTTAGTAGAGGTTTAATTACAGCTACCTTAAAAGACTGTGGTACATAGCCTGTTAATAAGGATATATTGATCATATCTAATATATGAGTGTTAACTAAAGGAAAGACCTCCTTAAGTAGCCTAGTTGGGATGGGGTCTAAGAGACACGTTGATGATTTAGATGAAGAAATCACTGCTGTCAATTCTTGAAGAGAAATTGGGGAGAAGCAATCTAAATATATATTACGTCTTATAGCTGTGTTTGAGGTTAGATAGGTAGGCCTACTATCTGAGGACAGGAGGTCATGAATTTTGCCTCTAATAGTTAGAATTTTGTCATTAAAAAAGCTCATAAAATCATTACTGCTAAGGGCTAAAGGAATACAAGGCTCAATAGAGCTTTGACTCTCAGTCAGCCTGGCTACAGTGCTGAAAAGAAACCTGGGGTTGTTCTTATTGTCTTCTATTAATGCTGAGTAATAGTTTGCTCTGGCATTGCGGAGGCCCCTCTTATAAGTTTTGAGACTGTCTGTCCAGATTAAACGAGATTCTTCCAGTTTGGTTAATCGCCAATTCCTTTCAAATTTTCGCGATATTTGTTTTAACTTACGGGTTTGAGAGTTATACCAAGGAGCGAACTTTCTTTGCTTTTTTAACTTCTTTTTAAGAGGAGCTACAGAGTCAAGTGTTGTTTGCAGTGAGCCTATGGCGCTATCGACAAAATGATCAAAGTCGGTACAGGAAATCTCTGTTACTGAGGGACTTGGTATTGAATTTATTAAACACCCTGTTTGCTGTGAACAGTTTTCAAAGTTGGAATACTTTATGATCCAAGATTTACTGTGTGTTAATGTGATTATCGTTTTTGATTATCATATTATATTAAAACCTAAACACCTCAGTTTAGGAATTGGCAGCATATAAGCAATTAGTGAAGAACTTTCAACCTGATGTTGACACAGGGAACCTCTTAAAGGCAGGGCCTCAGAATCAGGTTTATAAGGCAGGACCTCATCATGCAACTCTGGTAAACAGCAGAGACAGGGCTCAAAAGCATGACTCATAGACAAAGAGTAAAAGTTAGTCAAGTCTTTACTTGACAAAAGTAGGGTTTAGTACAAAGGTGACTGCCCAAAACCACAGGCAAAGGCTGTCCAAAAATGCTAGACAAGATCAAAGTCTAAAGTAAAGGGATACTTCAGATTTTTTGAAGTGGAGTTGTGTGGGGTTCTTATCCACAGACAGTATATTACATACACCAAATGTTAGTGGACACGCCCCCAGTTTGGAGAAGCAGGCTGAAGTCCAACATATTCTGCTGTGGAGGGGTCAGCAACAAAATGTATTTTAGCCACCTAAAAAGTTTAAGTGTAGGCTATAATGAGAATATTTTCACTGCTTTACCTTAATGTCAGACAGTGATTTCCAGTAGGAAAATGAAGCCGTTCCATCACTCTCTTCAAAGCCAGACTCCTTTGAGAGTCAGTGATTCAACATCACTGAACACAGGAGCTGCTTATCTAACACTAGCTATATTTCCATCCAAAAGTGATTCGAATCATTGGGAAATGCGCATTAAAAGAAATACGAATCCTGTGTGTTTCCATTAAATGTACGGACTTTGGTGAAAACTACGAACTTGCGCGAGTTTTCCGCAGAACCGGAAACAAAACAAGTCTCGCATTCTTCCTCTTCTACGTTTTCTGGCATTTGGCAACCACCTTGTAAATGCATTACCACCTTCCCGACCCAGAGTGTGGATATCACCATGGAGAGAGGTGCGCTACGTCAGACTTAATTCGAACATAACTGTTTCCATCCCCCGTTTTGCGAATCAACATTTTTTCGAATCAACCAAAACCCGGCTAAAGCGAGTGTATTTTAGTTTGTGCAGTTCAGGGGATTTTAATTTGAATTTTGGTGTTTCCATCATAATTTTCCAATGCGATACTTCTAGATGCGCATTTAAACAGGCTGATGGAAACATGGCTACTGCCTTGATCAGATAGTTAACTTGTGTTATTGTGTGACTTTGGCATCTAAAAGGGTTAATTTAAATTCACCAAAGTCACACAACAGCAAACACTAACTAATTGATTTATTTATGTATTTTATTTTATATACTTTACTAAACCCCCTGAGGGGAAATTCAATTTTTTCACTCTTTTGTCATTAACACACAGGTCCGAAAGACACACACACACATGCACAAACAGGACCTATACATGCACAAAGTGGAGAGATGTTAGAGTGAGGGGGCTGCCCTTGGTCAGGCACCCCGAGTGGTTTGGGGGTTCGATGCCTTGATCAAGGGCACCTCGGCAGTGCCCAGGAGGTGAACTGGTGCCTCTCCAGCTACCAGTCCAGGCTCCATATTTGGTCCAGATGGGGACTTGAACAGGCGACCCTCTGGTTCCCAAGTCCAAGTCCCTATGGACTGAGCTACTGCCACCCAGCGGTATACCAGCATCTGTGTTCAGTGTGCTAAAATTATTGTTTTTGTTAATGGAGTCAGGTGGTTTTCACAAGAGCATAGATGGGGAGCTAAAGCTGTTAACTACCTATTTGTTGAAACAGGCTGTTTGACATTAAGGTAAAGCAGTGAAAATTATCTCAATATAGCGTATACTTGAACTGACATTAATTTTTTTAGGTGGCAAAAATACATTTTGTTGCTGACCCCTCCACAGCAGCACATTGCTTAGCTTCTGTGTTGGACTCGAGCCTTATTCACCAAACTGGGGGCATGCTGACTGACATCTACTGTATGTAATATACTGACAATGGATTATTACCCCATACAGTCCCACCTCAAAAAGTCCGAACTACCACCCCTTTAAGAGCGATGGCTCACAGTTTCCTCCTGGCATGGCTATATTGTGTTCTTGTTCAGTCACAGCTGCCAGATACAATCCACTGCCATTTCAGCCAGCACACCAGTGATCAATGCACTCATTATTTAAGGTACCACATTAAAAAAAATCTTAATTTTTTTGTATGTATGTATTTTGCATGTACGCTATGTATTCTAACAGGCAGAGACGTAAGGTAGTTACCACAGGCCCCAGTGCATACTATTGTGATGGGCCCTGGTGCACGCCAGTTACTGGTTATAAAGCACACATGCGCACCACTGGCAACTGTTTATAAAAAAGCCAAAAGAATCCAATTTAGGGAGCTTTCTACTTTTTCATCCTCTTTGTTTCTTGTCCTTTCTTACTGATGCTTTTCTGTGTAAAAGGCATGACTGTTCGCTGGACTTGGAGATGTGCTCAGCCTCTTAACTAGCTACCATATTGTATCGTCATGTCACATGATCAAATATAGACTTGAAATTATGTTACAGAACAATCATACCTGTATATGACAAAAATATCAAAGAAAATACAAAATTATCAATCAATTTTCAATCAATTTTATTTATAAAGCCCAATATCACAAATCACAATTTGCCTCACAGGGCTTTACAGCATACGACATCCCTCTGTCCTTATGACCCTCGCAGCGGATAAGGAAAAACTCCCCAAAAAAACCCCTTTAACGGGGAAAAAAAACGGTAGAAACCTCAGGAAGAGCAACTGAGGAGGGATCCCTCTTCCAGGACGGACAGACGTGCAATAGATGTCGTACAGAACAGATCAGCATAATAAATTAACAGTAATCCGCATGACACAATGAGACAGAGAGAGAGAGAGACAGAGAGAGAGACAGAGAGAGAGATGCAGGTAATAACAGTAGCTTACAACAACATTATTGAAAGTAATAATATTATAGTTATAGTTCTGGCTACTGTGGTACAATATGTTGAAAGTATGTATTAATATCTGGCAGTATACATGTGTGACAATAGTCATATGTGTATAATAACAGTAGAAGTATGACTAATGACTAATGATGGCAGCAGCAGCAGGAGGCATCTGGCAGGACCACGGCAGCAGCACAACCACACACGTCACGCTGTCCAGGCACCGCTGCGATATGAGTTAATCTGAGAGACAGTGGAGCACAAAGGCTCCGGAGAAGAAGCCGAGTTAGTGACATCCAGAATGGCCGAGTTAGCAAGATGCAGTAATAGAATACGAGAGAGAGAGAGAGAGAAGGAGAGAAGGTGCCCGGTGTATTATGGGGGGGTCCTCCAGCAGACTAGGCCTAAGTCAGCCTAACTAGGGGCTGGTACAGGGCAAGCCTGAGCCAGCCCTAACTATAAGTTTTATCAAAGAGGAAAGTCTTAAGTCTAGTCTTAAATGTGGAGACGGTGTCTGCCTCCCGGACCGTAACAGGAAGATGATTCCACAGGAGAGGAGCCTGATAGCTGAAGGCTCTAGCTCCTGATCTACTTTTGGAGACTTTAGGGACCACGAGTAACCCTGCGTTCTCAGAGCGCAGTGTTCTGGTGGGATAATATGGCACTATGAGCTCACTAAGATATGATGGAGCTTGACCATTTAGAGCTTTATAAGTTAACAGTAGGATTTTAAATTCAATTCTGGATTTTACAGGGAGCCAGTGCAGAGAAGCTAAAACAGGAGAAATATGATCACGTTTCTTAGTTCCTGTTAGTACACGTGCTGCTGCATTCTGAATTAGCTGGAGAGTTTTTAAGGACTTACTAGAGCTACCTGATAATAGAGAGTTACAGTAATCCAGCCTAGAGGTAACAAAAGCGTGGACCAATTTTTCTGCATCTTTTCGGGTCAGGATAGGCCTAATTTTCGCAATATTACGCAGATGAAAAAATGCAGTCCGTGAGGTTTGTTTTAAATGAGAATTAAAAGACAAATCTTGATCAAATCTTGATTATGTATGTATGTATGTGTATATATATATATATATATATATATATATATATATATATATATATATATATATACGTATATATACAGTACAGGCCAAAAGTTTGGACACACCTTCTCATTCAATGCGTTTTCTTTATTTTCATGACTATTTACATTGTAGATTCTCACTGAAGGCATCAAAACTATGAATGAACACATGTGGAGTTATGTACTTAACAAAAAAAGGTGAAATAACTGAAAACATGTTTTATATTCTAGTTTCTTCAAAATAGCCACCCTTTGCTCTGATTACTGCTTTGCACACTCTTGGCATTCTCTCCATGAGCTTCAAGAGGTAGTCACCTGAAATGGTTTTCCAACAGTCTTGAAGGAGTTCCCAGAGGTGTTTAGCACTTGTTGGCCCCTTTGCCTTCACTCTGCGGTCCAGCTCACCCCAAACCATCTCGATTGGGTTCAGGTCTGGTGACTGTGGAGGCCAGGTCATCTGCCGCAGCACTCCATCACTCTCCTTCTTGGTCAAATAGCCCTTACACAGCCTGGAGGTGTGTTTGGGGTCATTGTCCTGTTGAAAAATAAATGATGGTCCAACTAAACGCAAACCGGATGGGATGGCATGTCGCTGCAGGATGCTGTGGTAGCCATGCTGGTTCAGTGTGCCTTCAATTTTGAATAAATCCCCAACAGTGTCACCAGCAAAATACCCCCACACCATCACACCTCCTCCTCCATGCTTCACAGTGGGAACCAGGCATGTGGAATCCATCCGTTCACCTTTTCTGCGTCTCACAAAGACACGGCGGTTGGAACCAAAGATCTCAAATTTGGACTCATCAGACCAAAGCACAGATTTCCACTGGTCTAATGTCCATTCCTTGTGTTTCTTGGCCCAAACAAATCTCTTCTGCTTGTTGCCTCTCCTTAGCAGTGGTTTCCTAGCAGCTATTTGACCATGAAGGCCTGATTCGTGCAGTCTCCTCTTAACAGTTGTTCTAGAGATGGGTCTGCTGCTAGAACTCTGTGTGGCATTCATCTGGTCTCTGATCTGAGCTGCTGTTAACTTGCGATTTCTGAGGCTGGTGACTCGGATGAACTTATCCTCAGAAGCAGAGGTGACTCTTGGTCTTCCTTTCCTGGGTCGGTCCTCATGTGTGCCAGTTTCGTTGTAGCGCTTGATGGTTTTTGCGACTCCACTTGGGGACACATTTAAAGTTTTTGTAATTTTCCGGACTGACTGACCTTCATTTCTTAAAGTAATGATGGCCACTCGTTTTTCTTTAGTTAACTGATTGGTTCTTGCCATAATATGAATTTTAACAGTTGTCCAATAGGGCTGTCGGCTGTGTATTAACCTGACTTCTGCACAACACAACTGATGGTCCCAACCCCATTGATAAAGCAAGAAATTCCACTAATTAACCCTGATAAGGCACACCTGTGAAGTGGAAACCATTTCAGGTGACTACCTCTTGAAGCTCATGGAGAGAATGCCAAGAGTGTGCAAAGCAATAATCAGAGCAAAGGGTGGCTATTTTGAAGAAACTAGAATATAAAACATGTTTTCAGTTATTTCACCTTTTTTTGTTAAGTACATAACTCCACATGTGTTCATTCATAGTTTTGATGCCTTCAGTGAGAATCTACAATGTAAATAGTCATGAAAATAAAGAAAACGCATTGAATGAGAAGGTGTGTCCAAACTTTTGGCCTGTACTGTATATATATATATATATATATATATATATGTATGTATATGTATACAGCTTATAGGCACCATTTTGAATTTAACGTAAGTTCTTTGAATGAACACAGGTGTCTGAATCATTCGCAAGGGCCCTCCCCACTACACAGTCCCCAGTGCAACCACGCTGCCTGCACTGCCTATATTCATGCCCCTGCTAACAGAGTTACTTTTGTGTCATCTACAGGTGCAGCCAGATTGGTGGGGGGATCATCAGGTAACAGTGGTCGTCTGGAGGTCTACCTAAATGGCCAGTGGGGGGCAGTATGTGACACACACTGGACTGACCGTGATGCTAGCGTCATATGCAGACAGCTCGGACTGGGGTGAGGACAGTCTCACAGAGCCAGACATGTTTCTAATGACAATACACAGGTGAACATAATTTTATGAAACCATGGTTGTGAACAGCCAATGAATCTGCTGCTGACTACAACCAATCTAACTTTCAATTTTGTTGCAGTTTTAGTTTAAATCACTGCCACTACATTAGGGCCTTCAAGAGGAGTTGTATCAGTTCAAAAACTACAAATACTTACATTTTTTGCTTCGTGCATTTCAGAGGGGAAACACTGTACCTTTAACTTCTTACATTTATCTGACAGCTTTATTTGCAAACTAACAGAATGGAATGGAACCTAAAATCCCTGTTATTACTTCTTAGTGACATTAGTCAGGGGTTATGGCATTGCTAAAGAGGCCAATACATGTAGCCGCTCTAGCTACGCCATATGCCACCTGCACCTCTTCAGGAAAAAAACAACAAAAAACCCCAAAACATTTCGGAACGAAGAGCTACGGAGATACCACTTCAAGAATTGGGATTTTTCAGTTTGGACTGCTTGTGTTTTCTCCTACAGAAATTAGTGAGAGTGAACACAACATAAAGCAAGTTAAAGAAGTGGTATTAAAAGTGATGTTCTGCTTTTCATTAACACACATCTAACACAGACATCTCCATTGCAAACCCTCTGCTCACCACACTCAGCACAGTTTGTCACAGTGAATAAAATAACTAATATACCCATTGTGCAGCAGCAGTTTCTACCCTAATAAGGAGACAAGGAGAAGAAGAAGTGCTATCAACCAATGGAATGACGTCATCACAACCAGAACAGGGTAACACAGAAGGCCAGCCATCTGAGGCTTATTGATTAGCCCCACGCCAGGCTTAAAACTTAATAAATGAAAGGGTGATAACACCGTTGAGCTTATAGCTTGTAGTATGTGGAGGTCACCAGTCACTACTTGTTTCAGCTACCACTGCAGTTCCTATTTCAGTGGTTCCCAACTGGTGGGTCGTGGTCCAAAAGTGGATCGCAGGTCCATTCTGAATGGACTGCGAATGTGTCAAGTTTGTTAAAAACACTTTAATGTGAGGTACAGTGAATTCCAGAGAGCTTTCATTTCGAAGTGCCATTTCCTGTAGACTTCCTTTCCTGTAGAGTGACTAATGGACAGCAAACTAGCTTGCGAAGTGGCCAAATGCAAGTATGATACTGAATACCATAAAACTTAAATTAAAAGCTTGGTCCCAGTTAAATACCCAGTTTCATTTACTGGCTCGGTGTAGCTACACATTTTTACAAATAAATTCCTGCCTCATTAGACGCCTGGTCTGGTTGCCAAACAGTTCATTTTTATAGAAGTTCTTTGCATATATTAAATCAGGTTGTTGGCTACCCACTAAAACTAATGTTAGTTAGCTGCTTTTATTTAAAAATACAAATATAAATGTTAAAAAATGTATCAGTATGGAGATGCTACACTCAACTTCAAAATCCTCCTCATAACATACAAAGCCCTCAATAACCAGGCCCCACCTAGTCTCGCTTACCAGACCTTTCTCAAGAAAAGAAAGCTCTGGCTGTGCTGACTCTCACTTTAAGATTGGAGAAAAAAATGCCCCGGCTTTTTTATTTTTTTCAACCAATCACAATCGTTCTTGGCGGTGCCACAGCAATGGTGCGCTTGCAAAAATATTGCTGGGGGGAAACAGGTTTTGGTGCAACACGCCCACAAAAATATCGCCTACAGGACGCGAACCATGGCAGAAAAATGGCTACATCCCCGCAAGATCAAACACCGCAAAAGTTAGTAAAGGACGTGTTGAAAACGGTGGTAGGGCGGGACTTCAGCAGGTGGCTCGTTCCGCCCAATGAGAGGCTGATCTATGCAGCAAACTTCCGCCCGCTCAGACTAGGCCCCGCCCTACCTGTCTGAGCTCCTCCATCGTCACACTCCCACCACACACTCTGCTCTGCCGATGCCAGCCTCCTGTCCCACCCCACCCGGACCAAGCACAAATCCTGGGGGGACAGGGCATTTTCCATCGCTGCTCACACTCTCTGGAACTCACTCCCCAAACCCATCCGAGACTCCTCCTCTCTCTCCATATTCAAAAATATCCCTCAAGACTCACCTATTCAACGCTGCTTACACTCAGTCAAAGTTTCTTCTCCTCATTTCTTTTAAATTTCTTTTTTTTTCTTTTTTTCTTTTTGTGTCACTGAATTTGTAAAGCATCTTTGAGTGTCATGAAAAGCACTATATAAGTAGAATGTATTATTATTATTATTATTATTATTATTACACATTTTTAGCTCGGTTAGTTTCTCCACAATTTAATCTTTAAGTGAATTTTACTGAAACCATGAGCACCAAATCAGACTGGTGACTCCCTTCCTCTGAAGTGGTCATATCAGAATATGTGTCCATTTCTCGATATTATTTCCCATCTTTGCTGAGCAACAGTTTTGCGTGAAAGAAATTAAAGGCCTGTCTCATATAGACACCTGTCCCAAATATAAGCCTGTTGAGTTCATTGTTTCAAGCAAATAGTAGCCTGGGCTAGTAATTGTGGACCTTGAACTAATGACTAAGGACAAATCTGGACCCCATGGCTGCACCAGTTGTGAACCACTGTCCAATTTTATCTGTTTGTTTTAAGCCTTCACACCAGCAATAGCAGTGGCCAGAGGCATTATGTTTTGGGCTGTCTGTATGCTCTATCTTAAGAACGCCATGAGGGAATTTCTTCAACTTTGGCACAGATGTCCACTTGGACTCTTTGCTGGTCAAAGGTCACTGTGACCTCACAAAACATGTTTTTGGCCATAATTCAAGAATTCATACACTAATTATGACAAAATTAAAAAAATGTCTAATAGGATAAAATGATGAAGTGATTACATTTTATATCCAAAAGGTAAAAGGTCAACTTTGCTGTGACATCAGTGTGTTCTGCAAGAACATAATGAACAGAAGGGGAGACATTTGGTCAGATACTGAATTGGTGACACTCATCTTGGGTATTCACCTTGAAACTGTGTTGATTGTATGGATCTTCTGTGCTGCTGGGGGGAAGATGTGTGTGAAGCAATAATGTTTTCAAAATAGCAGTATTTTCTGGGAAGCAGTGCTGCTGATTGCATTAAGCTTTGTATGAGTGGACAGAGTAGCTTCCATCAGAATTGTCATTTGAATACGTGAAAGCAACATTTCCACTGCCCTTGAATGATGTTTGCTGTGAGGGGAGGAGCCTGCATGTGTTAGTCTGTCTGTGTATCTGCTGTCCATGCAGGGAGGTCGGTACAGCCCTGCAGCATTCCTACTTCGGCCCAGGTTCCGTCTTCCACTTTGAACGTCTGGGTTGCCGCGGTAATGAGAATTCCCTACTGGAATGCCGTAGCAGGAAGTTTGTCACCAGCGACTGTTACCATGGCCATGAAGCAGGGGTGGTTTGTGCCGAACCTGAAGGTGAGGCCAGGGTGTCACATGGGATTAAATAAACAAATACATCATTGATAAGTAATGACAAATATGTTGTGGATACATTATTGCTGTGACACATACAGTGTGTGACAGAGCTGGAACATGGGCCTCTATCGAGCCTGTGAAGATGATGATTGTTACAATGCAGGGCTAAGATTACATGCCCACCAGTGCAGAGACCTAGTATCTGAAATCTTTCCAGAAACATTGTGTAGGGTAGTATTGGCTTTTACCTTTTGCTTCTCAGGCACTGGCATCCCTTTAAGGCTGGTGGGAGGCCTGGAGGACTTTGAGGGCCGTGTCGAGGTGTACCATAATGGCAAGTGGGGAACCGTCTGCAATAATCAGTGGGATGACACTGATGCTGAGGTGGTGTGCCGACAGTTGAACCTGGGGTAAAAACAATTGCTGTGCTACTGCTTTACATAGAATGTCTGGATCAGTCTATTGGCATCTCTCTGAATCTAAAACCCTTTCAGTGTAAAAGTCTGAATGAATGCTATACAGAAGCACCAAGGCATGTTGAAACTCTACCTGTCTCCAAAGAGAAAGACAATTATATTATAATTATTTTGATGTATCAATGTCAATATTTGGTGACAAATCTACTCCCAGCAGTGCACAAACACAATAAATTTAGACCCACATAATGGCACTCACCCTTACATGATTAATGTAAATATAAATTTTTCAAAAACTTTTTTCAGCCTAACTGACCTTGTGCTACTGTACACATAAAAGTTTTTTTATTTTTTTGTCTGACAGGGGTGTGGCCAAGGCGTGGACAGGGGCCCACTTTGGTCAGGGTGATGGTCCCATCTTCCTGGATGGGGTTCAGTGTACAGGCAATGAGCTCTCTCTGGAGGAGTGTCCTCATAACCCCTGGGAGCAACACAATTGTGATCACATGAAAGATGCAGGGGTGTCCTGCAACCCATACACAGGTCAGAGCCAAGGAAGGAAAGACGCACTAACTCACACATTCATATTAGATGACACTGTAATCAATCCTGTGGAAAGCAACTGACGTTTTATTTCATGTTTCAATGTGTAAGATTTACGGGGATTTAGTGGCATCTAGAGGTGAGGATTCGACATTGTAACCAGCTGAAACTTCTCCCGCTCAGATTTTTTTTAGTGTTCATTGTTGAGCTGAATTATCTGCAGAGGTCTATTCAAACAAACTAACAGACCAGCGATTTAAATCAGTAAAAACACTTAATAAAACAGTTTAATGTTAAAAATAATTGTTTCTCCCATGCTGTTTGGCATGTTGGAAATGGGGGGGGCGCTGACCTTTTTTCTCTGATAACTCAAGATCCAGAGGTTCCAGGGGTTTTCAGTGGGAGGTGAATTATGAAGACCTCCATAGGCAATGTTGATATAAACGGGTCATTCCAAGGTAACGATAACACTGCAATTCTTATTTTCAGGTGATTATACACTAAAGAAAACATATTTACTCTATTATATTCCATTTCTGCCAATATATTCCCCTAAATCCTACACGCTGGACCTTTGAACCAATATGTTATGCCAAATGAAAAAACTGCAACATTTCTACTGTGGTTATATAAGCTGTCCTCTACTAATAGGTATCACTGTGATATCCAGAAGTGCTAAGTCAAAGGCAATTGGACTTGATATCCCAGGAAATTCTCATGCAGAGAATTGGAAAACTGACTAACAATCAGCTTTTCCTGGTGGAGGTGGAAGAGACTTCTGCTTCCTGAAGGAACCAAAACAAGTATGACTTTTCTTTATTTTATGCAAGAGACAACATGTGCTGAACATTTATAAACCTCCCCAGGTTGAGCAGAGGGGGGAATTTTGAGCCTTGTGTCTGGCTTGGCAGTTCCAGGATGTTATTTGTTGGTTCAATTCATATTTGTCTGTCAACTAGTCACTCAGTTGGTCCGTCCACCCCTTTGAAATACTTGAAATTTAAAATATCTCAACGCAAAATGTATGAACCTCAGAGGATGTACCTACAACTTAGGTGATCACTTGACTTTTCCTCAAGCACAACCACAAGGTTCACATTTTTGGTTTTGGGTGAAATGTCTCAACGATCTTTGGATGGATTGCTGAGAAATTTAGTACAGGCTTATTTTTCCCTCATTATGATTTTCATTGTAAAAACTTTGGAGAACGCTTAACCTTTCCTCTGGTGCCATAATCAGGTCAACATTTGTCCAGTACTTTGGTTTAGAACCAAATACATGCAACTTAATGACATTCCCATCAGCTTCAGTTGTACTTTATGTTAAATAGCATGCTAACATGCTAAACTAAGTTGGTGAACATGGTAAAGATTATGCCTGCTAAACATTGAATTTAGAATTGTGTTGCCATTGTAGCATAACATATAGTTCAAAGCACTGTGTGCCTAAGTACAGCTTCACAGCCACTAGCATGACTGTAAACTCTTTACAAGCATTTATACTTGTGTGTCAGCTCTATGCAGAACCTATGCATGTGGCATTGTGAGCATTTATACTTGTGTGGTGGTGTGTCTGCGTCACTCTGCAGTCACACCTCCAAAACACTAGTTGGCGTTGGGGTTTCTGTGAAGTTTAGTTGATTCAAAACACAGGTTAAACATGGCTTGATAGCGACAATTTCAATTACAAGTACACAAACAGCTTAATTATAACTCACAGGATTCACAGACAAAACACTTGTCTTTTGCTGGACACATTTTCCAAACAAATACAACATGCTAACATTATTAGCACAAGCCTATGGCATTTTACATTGTATAAATTAGCCTAGCAACTAGCAGAGATTTCCTCTACCCATATGAAGCAGGATAAATTACACAAAAGACTTAAAATTCTTTTTTGTGGGGACTTTATTGTCTTCACAATTTTGTTGTTTCTTATTTGTCAAAATGAAAGCAATTAAAAGCTCTGTTTCTACTCAGAGGAAATGGTTCTCAGCTTACAAAAACAGACAGGTCTGCATCGCCGCGACAAACTTTACATTTCTGAGGAGGTGCACATCAGGCTATGACATAGATTTGATAGCCAAAGTTTAAATCCATTTTAGTCTTGTTGGTCTTGCTGCGTTCCAGGCAAGTTTCTGAGCCCGTAAGTCACCACTTCAAGTCACGACTCACGACTTCATAGCGTTCCAGGCAAGTCACCCCAAACTCCCAAAGCAACATGGTGGACCGTGTGGGGTTTATGTTTGTTTATGATCACTTCTGTCACCAAAGGGGCCAGTTCCTTGCTCATTTGAGCGAAACGGAGGAGGAGAAACGGCGCATAAGGTCACAGATGCTATTATACTTTTTATTTTACGTTATCTGTGTGTTTGGAAACGTATTTTGTATTGACTTATTCTTGCACTGGAAACTAGCTGTTAGAGCGACTGCCAGTAATGCCTTAACATTAGGGTTATTTTATGTCTGTTTCTCACTATGTATCACCTGCATCAACACCACATCCATGTGGCTGCCATTGTTGTTTAGAGGAGTAAGGTAATTGGTTTAGAGGGCTGTGTGACGTCAGAAAGCGTAACTGGGAGTGCATTGATCTGGTACGAGTTCACAGGTGGTAAGTTACGGGTTTGACTGCTGTTCCAGTGCACTTTCACGGGTAGAAGGTTGTAAAAACACGAGTTACAGGTTGCCTGGAACGCAGCATAACTGTATAACAATAATGGACTTAGCCACTGTGACGTCACCCATAGATTTGTGGACTTGATTTTGGAATTTTGGAGCCAGAAGTGAGCTGAGGTGGCCATATTTGGGACATATTTATTCAGGCATGTTATTTCAAAAATCATTCCCCCTATAGTTGTCAAGAATGTTGAAATTAGCCATAGAGACTAAAACCATTTTTTCGTAGCAGGTTGTAAACATGTTTATTTCTGCTGTAAAAGTGGGCATTTTAACATGGGGGTCTATGGGATTGACTCGCTTTTGGAGCCAGCCACAAGTGGCCATTTGAGGAATTGCAGTTTTCGGCACTTGTGTGTTGGCTTCACTTTTCAGCTTCAGAGGTTGCCACTCGGTCTGAACATGGCTGGTTTGGCATAGATGGCCTCCTCACTCCTCTTTCAAATCAGTTGTCTTCTTTGTTCAAAATGAACAAAGTGAAGGTCTGTGCATTCCTTGCTGTATGTTAACAACCCTGCAGAAGACTCCCTCCCACCGAGTAGTGAAACTTTTTTACAAGTCTACAGCAAGCTCAATTGCATCTGACTTTGCACTTTTAGATATCCTGATTTTGATAACAGAGAATCCTCTCAGACATACTGTGATTGTAACAGCACTAAAAGAGATGACTAACACCAGCACTAAAACAAATTAGATTCCCCATACACTTCCTAGAGTATGTGATCTAATTAAGAATTAGTGTTTCCTTGTCTGGCAGCAGACGGTGCAGTTCGTCTGGTGGGAGCGGACAGTCACTGGGAGGGTCGTGTGGAGATATACCACCAGGGACAATGGGGCACTGTTTGCGATGACAACTGGACTGAGATCAACGCCCAGGTAGTGTGTAGACAACTGGGCTTCAGGTCAGTGCATCACTACATCATTATTAGTCATTATGAAAGACCTCTGTGCCTTAGGAGATTGTGTACTACCCTGTGATTTTATATTAATCTAAAGTAGGGATGAAATTTTTCAGAGCACTAATAGTTTCTTTTCCCTGGTAAAGCAATTGAAAGTCCTTTCTTTTTCCTCACGAAAGTTAAACAACATACTGACAATTTTGCTAGTCTCAGAACCTTACCAATCCATCTATTTTTTTTTAAAATCTGGTTTGTGGTTGTGGTGGCAGCAGGGTAAGGCACTGATCACACAGAAAGCATTTTACCAGCTGGAGGCGGCTTTTTGTAGTATTTCTTATAAAAATTAAGCTTTTTGCTCGCTGTTTTTGCGTTTCTGCGCTCTAGGCAATTACTGTTTTTGCTGGAGCGCTTGGAAATTCCTCTAGTTAAAAAATCTTCAATTCAGAGTGGACAAAGTGCCCCACATCATCTCCTCTTTTTTTTCTATTATCAAAGCAGATGATTTGAGAGGCAGGCTTTCTGTGATGGTCACGACAACAAGTATACAGTTGGTAAACAATGGAGGAGAATCTGGTGATGCTCAGTCGCTTGGCATAACCAATGGACTCCCTGTAGGTTGTGTTCATTTTGTTATGCTAGGCTAGACAGCAGGTTTTCAAACTGTCGCCAAGTCATCCGAAAATACACCTGGAAACGGCCTTCATGGAAGCGAAGCTCCACTAACTGGTGGTACTCTCCGTGATCCACCATCTTTTTTAGCGTATCATGTACCCACACAGATCTCTGTTTCTCTGTGCCCGACAAACTATTTGCTGACAGCCTCTCACCCTCAACCAGAGCTAGAGCAAGTACCCTCTACCTGTCCATTTTAGTAAATAGCTACTAATTACTGGAAGATTAGGGTAAGAAGGTGATGTTTTTTGTTTTTTTTTAAAGGCACTGTGATACACCATTTTGCATCCTGTAAAACGCTTTCTGTGTGATCGGGGCCTAAGTAAGGTAGTCCAGGTGCCCTTCTCCCCAGCCATGTCCTTCAGTTTATTCTGAGGGATTCCAAGACTTTTCCTGACATACAGTCAAAACCCTCCAGCATGTTCAGGGTGGGTCTACAAAGGGATTTCCTCAGAGTTGGATGTGCCTGGAATACCTCCCCAGACAGTGGTCCATGAAGCCTCCTGATCAATGCCCAAACTACCTGAACCGGCTCCTTTCAGTGCAAAGGTGCAGCAGTTCTACTCCTTCCTGCTTCCTTTCTAGCTACCGAGTCCATCTGAGCCCCTCACCTGACCGTAAAGCCCCTTTCACATTGCAGAAAAAACCTACTAACATCTGGCTTTTTTGTTTATTGGGAAAGGTTGTAATCAGCATTGACTCCCGGGACAAATTACTCTGCAGTAGTCACAGGTATTTATGGGCTTCAGCTCTGATTGGCAGTGATGACAAAATGACAACCTTGTGGACACGCTAATTTTAGCCCCTTTGTGGGGCGCAATGCAGTGACGGGCCGGCACATATACTGTCCGTCTCTGTACAAGCAGTGCTCTAACATTGTTCAAAATTCATTCTGCACTAAGTTTTACAGAGAGACTGAATAAGTAAGTTATAAAAAAGAAGGGACTATTGTAACTCTTTCACTGGCCTCTATGCTGCTTTCTACTGGTTACCAATCTGTTAAAAAAACAGAAAGGCACTCGATTGCCTGCTGCAGAACCTGTAACACATTCACCCACTGCAGTCGGCGATAGTGTGCGTGACTGCTCTTCTGGTAATAGCAAAGCATTTCACTGTCTACTTTTAACAGATTTTACCACATTTAAAATAAAAACTGCATACCAAATTTTGGTGGAAAAGAGGTATGAGGTATCAGACACCGCGCCACCTTAAAATAATAAAGGTTCTACCTGCATTCTGAGTGGTTTTGATATATTGAGCTTCAAAGTTTTGCATTCCAAATAACATAAATGATATTAACTTTTTTGTTTTCTAAATAACTTTTTAAAAAAAAAAAAACACCTCACACAATGTTATTAAGTTTTCACAGAATAAGAATATATGAATAGCTCAGTTTTGACAAAAATGTCAGATAGAACTTTAGAATTCTAAAGTGACAACCATGCAAGAAAATCTAATCTTCATGTCTGCTTGAGCTCATTCTTTGGGTCACTATATGATGCGAAGCCTGCGGAGCTAGTTCAGGCAGACAACTCAAGTGCGCAATCCTGATCAGCTGATCAGCCACATGCTCTCCTCAGCTGATAGGGCGGGCTATTTAAACCTCCCGTGCTTACCTGATCATTCCTTGCTACTCTGCTGCTGCATGCATATGCTGCTCTGCTGCTCTGCTGCTGCTGATCCTGCTGGGTTCTGTTGCTTTCGCTGCTGCTGCTGCTGCTGCTGCTGCCACTGCTGTGTGCTGCTTATGAAGCTTCTCAAATCCCACCACCTCCCCAGCATCCACCTGTGGGCTCTATTTCTAGGATCCCCAGCTGGGGGTCTGCTATTCATTCCCTGTAATGTCTGTTATACAGATCATTTTCAGGGAATGAATAAATTGAGATAGAGCCTGACGCCAAACTTGCTTCAGCCATGCTAAAACTATTCATGCTCTGCTTCAGTATGCAATATTTATGCTCAGTATAAATGTTAAATTCAATCCAGAGTTGTCTGACTGAACTAGAGTTCATGATAATTGATAGGGCTGGAACATAGATCAAACTGTAAATCAAGAGCTTGGCAAGCTAGATTTAAAACAGTTCTTCCTCTGGGAAGCATGAATGTGTTCAGCAAACGTCAAGGATATATGTCTATAACATTAATAAAATATCTGTTGTGTAAGTGGAAATGGTAGTGCAAGGGACTGGGATGGAATGAAAGGCCACAGAATTACAACAGTTGAATATAGATTTCTCCTCCTTCTTGTCTGACCATGCTTCTCATTTGCCTGATTTTATGTTTGTGTATACCTTCCATGTAAGATGTTTGTTAAGGTTATTTAAGGCAAAATATACAGAGATATTTTGCAGTGACTTTGTGTGTGTGTGGGAGTAACTAAAGCCTCCTATGACGTAAAATGCAGTAGCTTTCCATACTGAGTGTGCAAGGATGCTGCACGGGTTATTATTTCTCCAACTGTGAAGCACAACATAGAGGGCCACATTATTAAATAACCTAAAGTTTTGTGGGCACTATACTGCAGTGTGTCTGGGTGTGTGTTTGCTAGCTGCTAGGCTGCTCACCTGGCAGCTGCAACTCCACAGCTGTTTCCTTTCATACTTCGTTCTTCTTTACACAATCATGGTAAGAGCTGGAGGACACATCATACAGGCAAGGCTTCTGCTGCCACAACTCAACAAGGTTTTCCTCTTTGCTGGGATCCTATACATTTCTTTTAGCTTGTTTTGCCTCCATTGCAAGCTGCTATCTGTCTGTTTGTTTGTTTGGGTTTGGCGCCGGTGCGTCATTTCATGCTGCATTTCTTTTGGTTGATTAGTAGACGTAGGTGGTAACAGCAGTCACACAGTGAGATGGTCATCCCAAATTTATGACACTGTCAGAATTTTATCCCAGACTGTCTTTGATCTCAGGACCGTGACAACGGCCATTCTTGAACCTTTCAATCAATCAATCAATCAATCTTATTTATAAAGCCCAATATCACAAATAACAATTTTCCACAGAGGGCTTTACAGCATACGACATCCCTCTGTCCTTAGTTTGGACCCTCACAGAGGATAAGGAAAAACTCCCCCCAAAAAAACCTTTAACGGGGACCCCTGTTTAATAGCCACAACCAGAGATAACACCACATTTCTTTCACATCGGTCATCTTTTGTCTGGGACAGGCCAAATCGCACAGTGTGTATCGGGCTTCAGACTAACAATAAGAGCGAAGTCAGGGAAATTAGGAAACATTTAAGATAAAGGAGACCAATATCCACCCATAATTACACAGTAAATTGCCTGTTTTTTCATATTTTATATATATTGTGTACAAAGCTGGTAGTTTTTGGTCTATAGATGGTGTCTGAAGAAAGGTCATTTGTTGACCTAAATTGACAGAGATAATCTTGGGATTATGAAAGTGTTTATTGCTTTAAATGTTAAATTGCCCATTACGTCAATGGCGTTTGGAGAATTGCTTTAAATACTTTGGCAGAAGTTTGGTTGCCTGAACATTTCAAAATGTATTTTTGACAGACAGACAGACAGACAACATCAACATCACAATCAACACATCTGACTGATTTGATGATTAAATATCTGTTTACCAGCCAACTTCAGTCAAATAATTTCACCAAACTCAAATCAGCCAGAAGAGGTTGGTTACAATGAAAACACAAACACACTCAGTTTACACAAAACTTGCAGTGGCACATACAGTGTTTCTACAGTATAGGTCATACATTGCACAGATAAACCTGAGAATTATACAGTGTCATTGAACTTCATGAACAAAGAAAGTATTTGTACCACGTTAACTCTCCGCAAACTATCTAATTAAGTCTGTAGGAAACACTGACATGGTTGCATGTCTCTGATCAATGAATACATGAATGAACGAGTGTCCATGATGGGCTCTATGTTCTGCCATCTTGCCTTGTTTACAGGGGCCATGCAGAGGTGGCTCCTGATGGGGTGTATGAAGAAGGTCGAGGGCTTATCCTTCTGGACGAGGTGCAGTGTCGAGGAACAGAGGCCAGTTTACTGGCTTGCTCCCACTCTGAGTGGGGCCAACATGACTGCTCTCACAGTGAGGATGTAGGTGTCCGCTGTGAGAGGAGAGGTGATACCAATGAGATACCAGACCTTTTGCCCTCTATTGGTAAGTACACACATTGTTGGCTATTGAGAGTAGTTTTCCCAGTCATTATATTTGTGTATAACCCTTGTAAAGGCTTCTGAAAACCTCAGGGCATGAATAACTGTGATAATGACTATAATGGCACGTTTTCCCTGTAATGCAGGCCCTCTGGTGCGTTTGGTTGCTGGAGAGAGCAGGAAAGAGGGTAGAGTGGAGGTCTTCATAAACGGCCAGTGGGGAAGTGTGTGTGATGATGGCTGGAATGATGTCAATGCAGCTGTAGTTTGCAGACAGATGGGATTCATGTGAGTATGATTACACCTTCTTTGATATTTTTACCTAAGATAGCTAGTGAAAAGCTCATGCAGTGTCCAGAATCAAAAGGGTTCATCCTAGTCATGGGCGATATGACAATATTAGACTGTGAACAATTAAAATGTCTTCACAGTCTGCTTTACAGAGAGATTCTTAGTATCATGCTACAGTGAACGTTCTATCAGTTGCAGCTCTATGGCTCATACACACATCCGGTAGCCCCTCCTCCTTTGTATTTGGAAACGTAGCGGCATAGGTGACGACACAGAGGAGTTGGTCACTAGAAAAAAATCTACATCTGTAATATGGAACTGATTTGGATTTTCCAAAACCATCCATCCATCCATTTTCTAACCGCTTATCCTCTTGAGGGTCGCCAGACTTTTGCAGGGCTGACATGTAGAAACAGACAGCCATTCACACTCACATTCACACCTACGTACAATTTAGAATCACCAGTTAACCTATCCCCAATCATGCCTGTCTTTGGTCTGTGGGAGAAAGCTGGAGTACCCGGAGAAAACCCACGCTGATACGAGGAGAACATGCAAACCCTGCATAGAAGGGCTCCCACACCCGGGATCGAACCAAATGTTTCATACTGCTACCTCAAAAACAGTGTGAATAGACTGCTGAGGATCTGTGTCTAATAAGCTACCTGACTGTTACAATTCCTACCAAATGTTAGATTTCTTAATGTTAGGTAGCAAGGGTGAACTCAAGTGTTTTTTACCTTTTGAAACCAATGTTCATTTTGGGAGTTATGCAGAAGTCTCTTAATGTACAATACAAGTCTAAACCATGTCAAGATTCCTGTGGAAAGTTCATAATTTCAGAATTGCAGACTGGATTCAAATCTATTTGAAAAGGTACTTTAGCCTTAATAATCTGTTATTCTTTTTCTTGTAGGTTTTGTTACCTTGTAAAGCTATAATTTTTAAACAGGGAAATTAGTTTGATTGTATTGTTCAGTACCTTGCAAAATCGTCTTAAAAACCAACATGAAAAAGAATGATAAGATCGTTGATTGTGATCCTGCCTAAAAGAAATAGTGATTTGATATTTTTGCCATATCACCCAACCCTAGTTCATCCTTTTGGGGGCATAAATGTGTGTAGCTACAGCTACAGCTTGACTCTGAGGATGGCAAGGACAGTTCATTGGTTGGTCAGTTCACCCGTTTGGCCCAGAATAAAATATCTTGACAACTGTTGTATTGATGGCTGTGGAATGGATATTCATGGATGAATGGAGGATGAAACCTATTGACTACTGTGATCAACTGACTTTTCATTAGTGCCACCAACAGGTTGACATTTTTGGTTTGATGTTGTACATTAAATTTCTCAGAAGGTCTCAGGCAGTTTTATGGATTGCCATAAAAATTGGTTCAAACCAGTGGCGGCTGCTGGTCTTTCAAACAGGGAAAGCTCACTTTAAGTTTACACCATAAAATCTGTCATATTGTAGCGAGGCAGTATCTTATAAAAGGAACATTTAATTGAAGCTGTTTTTCAACCACACTCATGCCATAGAACCACAGCAAAACACGCCTCAAAGATTTTCAGATGGGTTTAACGGTCAAAATGAGCTATATCGCTTATGGAAATAAGGAACTCCCGACGGCACTCTGTCAGAAGACTCTCATTAGAAAAATCTGAATGGGACTGAGCTCGAAATGCGATGAGCTGTCAATCACAAAGGGGTTCAGCCTTTTAGACAATTCCTCCAATCATCATTCATACACCGAGTGTCCTCTCCCGCCTACCGTTCCATTAGGTCCCAGGGAAGCGGAGCCTCCCTGGAAGTGACGATTTTGTTGCATTTATCCAATGACCGTCTTTTCTTTGCTGCATGGAAAAAACCTGCTCAGCGCTGTCTGGAGGGTCCACGTCCACCGTGCTGACACAAGAATGTATGACAGGGAGGTCGCATTTGAAAACTGGCGATAAACAGCTGACGTTTGAACATCATAGTCATGATGTTAAAAGCATCCTAGCGCACGTTTAATGCAATGTAAATTCTTATTTTAATGTAAATTTAATAGTGCATATTTGATAATTTCTTCTATGAAATTATAGGGGAAGTTCAGCCTCCCTTGTTGTCTCAGAGCAATCGCCCCTGGTTCAAACATTCATTGTCCCAGAATATTAGTCCTAATGACTTTGTTGATCTCCTACCTTTCCCTCATGGTCCACCTGCAGATCAACAGACACGAACACAGAAGCTTGTCACAGAGAAGAAACATTCTATAGGAGCCATCCCTGGTGTAAAATGTATGTGGGATGCTAATTTGTCCTGTAGGGGTCACTGTACTGTCATGGCCATCTGTATATGTGTATAGAGGTAGGAACCATTCATTCAGGGACGGTGTTGCTACAGTAGATGGAGAAGCACATATCATGTTTTTTTACGGCAACACCAGGTCATGTCAAGCCAGGTGTATGCTGCTGAATGTAATAGTGAAATATTATTCCTTTAAATGGTTTATATACACAGATTCATGGATGCTTGCATGTTTTTCACTGAAGACTACAGCGGTGAGAAATAAGTTAAACATCAAAGACAAGAAGAAGTCTTTGTTTTCCCCCAGATGAACAGCAGTCGGTTAGGTCAGGCGAGTGTGTCAGTTAGTCATTAGCCTGTCTATGTTGCCCCTTAGTGGCTTAAACTAGTGGCTTAAACTGGCCGCTATACATTGCTCAGTCACTTTAGGCAGAGTGGGAGAAAAAGTAAATGAACGCTTTAATTTAGGTGACATTTAACAGTTACTTGTTTCAAATACCAACTGGTTTGAACCTCAAAGGGGTATTATCAAAGCTGATATAATCAAATTTATTTATGAAAAAAACAGGTTTGATTTGTTGCATTAAAGCTACACTTACCTAACAGTCTCATTTATGAAAATATTTTTTTCATGTTTGTTGAACTTTATTCTGAAAGAAGTACTTGAGACAGATATTCTCTGAAAAATATCTTGTCCTTTCTCCTCTTTCTCCTGCTTCTATTGGCATTCACTAGAATCTACCATGCGCACTGAAACCAACCAATCAGACTCCAGAAGTCTCACACAGCTGTCAATCTCGTCAATCATTGCACTTGAAGTGTGGTAAAACTGTAGAACTAGGCAGATCAAATATGAATCAAGATTCTGTCACTGTATTGCCTATTTCTCTCCTCAGATCTTTTCAGAAACATATTTTAGTGACTGTTTAGCTAGAAAATGAGAAAGTTTGTGACTTGGCTGCCATTTTGGACACAGTCGACCAAAGTACTAAGCACTGCCCACTGGCCGCACCAACTTTCTCATTTTCCAACTAAACAGTCACTAAGATATCTTTCTGAAAACATTTGATGACAGAAATAGGCAATGCAGTAACAGAATCTTGTTTCATATTTGATCTTTGCTGCCTAGTTTAACAGTTTGACTCACATGCAGCAAAACCATCAGAACCACTGTAAGGCAATAGAGTAGGCAGAGTAATATGAATTTTTTTTCGCAGATTATTTGTCTCATATGTGAATACAGTGACACTTTGAGCAAATGTGACAAGATATTTTTCTAAAAGTTACCAACTGTAGCTTTAAGGTTTGTTCAGTCACAGTACTAACAGTGGACGGCAGACAAAATAAAATAAATGTACTGGGAATTTTTAGAAAAAAAGGAACAATTAATCATGATGCTGTTTGTCTTTGTGTGCTGACCCTCCAGGGGTGTGGCTAAAGCTCGATCCATGGCATACTTTGGTGAGGGTCAAGGTCCCATCCACCTGGACAACGTTCGATGCTTGGGTGCTGAGATGTCCTTAGGACAGTGTTCGGCTGTGGGTCAGGATAGCCATGACTGTCGCCACAGTGAGGATGCAGGTGTCATCTGTGACTACACCCTGGATCCTGTGGGAGATGCTGCTGTGGCCATGCGGACCTGTGGTCTGAGACTCAATAACCAGCGTCGCAGACGCAGGATCATAGGAGGAGATAAGTCACTGAGGTTAATATACACTCACAACACGGGAACAGTGGAATGTATGTAGATTCACACACACTTACAAATGTCAGAACTTGATTCACAGTCTTTCTCAGCCCCTGTACATCTGTGGAACACCAACACAGGTGTTACTAAAGTACTTATATTGCTTGACTAAAGATTGAAAATAACTACTTCACTGTACAGTTTGGTATATGTCTGTTATTTCTGCGATGTCATTTGCACATTTTGCCCCATTTTGATCACAATCACAGTGTGCGTGTGGGCGTGTGTGTGTGTGTGTGTGTGTGTGTGTGTGTGTGCGCGCATGCGTGTATGTATGAATGTGCAGATGTCCAGACCAGTCAGTGGGATTGTAATCTCTCAAGACAGATTCTGCAATTTACATTGTAAAATTGTAAAGGAAGAAAAAAAAAATCTTTTTTTTTTTTTTTTTTTTTTTCAGTCCAGTGGCCAAGGCAGATTTTGGTATCACTTAAAGGTACCAAACAGTTTTGGTATTTTTGACTTCCTCTATGTCTCTAGTTTACATTTTGGTATGATAGACCTGCCTATGTATTAGCTTAATAAAAAATTTTGGATGATCTTTGGGTCCTCCCCAAAATTGAAAATAGTCAAAATTGAGGCTTCTCCAAAAGGGACGGTGTCTGCCTTATCACATGAATCTCGGGAAATAATTATCAGAATGTCACCAAATTTGGACTGAATGTTCACAGACAGTTGCTGCACACAATGCAGCATTCATCAGTACCTTGCTCCTTTTAAAAAATGTATACACCTAAACACACATGAATTACAGGCAGACATGGAATAACGAATAAAAAATCCAAAAGGCATGTGTATATGTGTTTGCCATTATGAATGTTAATAAGCCAATCACCCCAAAATTGCATTTATATGTGCCAAACATGTCATCTTATCATAAAAGTAGGTTATTAGATTATTCACCTCACCATCTGATGTCACCAGCCCCTGAGAGGTAACTAGTGCAGCCAGAACTTCAAACAGACAAACAGAATGGGGCCCTATTAGTACAGGGGCTAAAGGGATCGTTTTCACAGCTTGGTAGGCCCCTATCACCCACGGGAACCAAACAATTTTGGCATTTTTATCACTCTACAGGTCTCTAGTTTATATTTTGGTATGATAGCCCTGCCTATCTATTAGCTTAATTATAGTTATCACTCTGTAAATAACACCCGTGTAGGCAAAACACTACAAATAGGGCAAAAAATTAACTAATAGATAGCCCCATGTAACTTGCCCAGTTGATCATTCATATTAAGACAAGTATTTTTTGTATTACAAATTTTTTGAAATATTTTATTTAAATATGCACCAATTTTATTAATGAAGACAATCACAAGGAGGGGAAATTGATTACGCAGTTACTGTGCTAACACTCAGTGTTACTGTAGCCTACATTAGGCCTACTAGCACTCAGAGCTGCCCAGTTGCTATTTGACCCATAACTAGGAGGCAAAGGGAGTGCTACTGCTTGCCTAAGGCGGACTCCCAGGCTAGCAGAGGGAAGGAGGTGCCTTATTTCTCCATTGTAGGCCGTCCTAAAATAGAGGGGCCCACCTGCTGCCATCATCCTTGATCAGTACTTCCTAAGAAGTCAGCTGGATGAAGTCCAGCGACAGGTAGAAGGATATCAGTAACACTGCCGCTGAGGAGGAGGAGGAGGAGGGAGTGGTAAGAGAGGATGCAGGTGACACTGAGGTCAGTATGCCAGTCAGAGAGAGAACCATGGAGCAAAAGGTTAGAGTTAGATGGCCTAGGGCAAATGACAGTAAAGAATGGGAGATAGTTAATAGAGATTTGTCAGTAATCTTAAGCAGGCTTAAAGGAAATGCAATAGAAAAGTTACAAAACATGGGAGATATAATTTACTCATATGGTGCAGAGAGGTTTGGGGTGCATGAGAGAAAGAGGGGTGAGAGAGTACAGTCAGGTAAGTCTAGGCGGCAAAGAGAAATAGAGAAGTTAGTTAAGGAAAGGAGACAGTTAAGAAAGCAGTGGAAAAAGGCTACAGAAGAAGAAAGGGAGGGAATTAATGTGTTGCAAGAGGAGTTGAGAAGCAGGCTAGCAGTTCTTATAAGGGCAGAGCATCTCAGGAAAAAGAGGAGGAAGAAGGAACATGTAAGGACAGGTTTTTTCAGGGACCCTTTTAAGTTTGTTAAAGGACTGTTTAGCCAGGAAAAGGGAGGGCAGCTTAAAGTAGAAAGGCTAGAGGTTGAAGAATATTGGAGAAATACATATTCAGATTTAGAGGAGAATAGGATAGTTTTTATAGGTTTTTCCACCGGATATCCCTCCATTAGGAGGGATAGAGCATGAGATGGATGTCAGGCCACCTTCATGGAAGGAAGTTCAGGAGGTGGTCAGGCGTGCAAAGGCTTCTTCGGCCCCAGGGCCTAATGGAGTCCCCTACCAGGTTTATAAAAGTGCGCATGATATCCTTAAATTTTTGTGGAAACAGCTAAATAGTAGTTTGGGAGAAACAAATTATCCCAAGAGCATGGCGTAGGGCAGGGGGTGTCCTCATTCCTAAGGAGAAGGAGTCTGTGGACCTTAGCCAATTCCAGATGATTTCTCTCTTGAATGTGGAGGGAAACATATTCTTTAGTGTAGTAGTGCAGAGATTAGCTAGCTACTTAGAAAGGAATAGCTTATTAGACACTATGGTGCAGAAGGCAGGAATACCAGGTTTTGCAGGGTGTTTAGAGCATACTAGCATGCTCTGGCACTACTTCAAAGTGCCACATGTAGTTGTTAACTTAGTGAAAGCATATTTTCAGAATATTAGGTTTTGTCTAAGTACGGCAGGTTTCACAACAGGTTGGCAAAGGCTAGAAATAGGCATCATGGCAGGGTGTACAATTTCTCCATTAGCATTTACTATGGCGATGGAAGTAATCATCAGGGCTTCTAAGTGAGTGGTTGGTGGGGAGAGACGGCAGAACGGGTTGCATCTTCACCAGTTAGGGCTTACATGGATGACATGACACTGGTGACCACAACAATGCCATGTGCAAAGAGGCTACTAGAGAAGGTAAATAAGAACCTCAAGTGGGCCAGCATGAAGATCAAGCCTAGTAAGTCTAGAAGCATCTCGATACGTAGAGGGAAGTTAAGTGATAGGAAGTTTGTCATAGATGATGAGGAAATCCCAACAATTAGGGAAAAGTCAGTAAAGAGCTTAGGTAGATGGTACAATGTGGAGTTGAATGATGAGGAACAGGTGGTGAAATTTAGAAAAGATGTGGCTGCAGGATTAGATATAATAGATAAATCAGAACTTCCAGGAAAGTTGAAGTTGTGGTGTCTGCAATTTGGGCTATATCCTAGGTTAATGTGGCCATTGTCAATTTATGAAATTCCAATATCCATTGTGGAGAGAATTGAAAGGTCGATTAACTCCTATATTAGGATGTGGTTGGGCGCTCCTAGGTGCCTAAGTAGTGTTGCATTGTATGGAAAAGGGATACTTCAGCTGCCAGTATCTAGTTTAACAGAGGAATTTAAATGTACAAAGGTCAGGACAGAGCTGTTGTTATCTGGGAGTAAGGACGTGGTAGTTAGGAGTGTGGTTCCAAATCCAACCAAGGGGAGGAAGTGGAACCCAAGATTGGCAGTTCAGGAGGCAGAGGCAGCTCTTAGGCATGCAGATAATGTAGGTAATGTTCAGTTTGGCCGGGGAGGCCTGGGGCTATGGCTCAGGCAAACTGGTATGGAATAAAGCAGGTCTCAAAGATAAAAGAAAGCTGGTTGTGGAACAGATACGTAGACAGGAGGGGATATTAAGGGGTGCAAAGGTAGTGGCTCAGGCTAAGCAGGGACAGTGGTTGAATTGGGAAAGTGTAGAGAAGAGGAAGCTTAGCTGGAGGGACCTGTCGAGTATGGAGAAGAATCATATTAGATTACTGGTAGGCGCTACATATGATGTGTTACCAACCCCCCAGAACCTAAAACTGTGGGTAAATGGGGACCCATCATACCCATTGTGTTCAGGTACCACAACCTAAAAGCATATTTTGTCAGGCTGTAAAGTTAGCTTGTCACAAGGCTGGTATACATGGCGACATAACCAGGTGTTGAAAAGTTTAGCTGCAGGCATGGAAGGGAAATGAAGACTGGTAAATTCAGAGGGTTTTAAGAACAGGAGTTTAGCAATTCAGTTTGTCCGTGAGGGGGAGAAATACAGAAGGGATAAGTTAGTAAGGAGGCAAGGGTGTGGCCGCCTAGAAGGTGCTTGTGATTGGGAAATGGCCACTGGTCTACTGCTGCTTCGATCAAATAGTTAGTTTGTGTTATTGTGTGACTTTGGTGAATCTGAACCAACCAACCCTTTTAAATACCAAAGTCACACAGTAACACAAACTAACTAACTGATCGAGGCAGTGATAGACAAGCAGCTCCTGTGTAAATATTAAATTACTGTTTTTCTCAATGGAGTCTGGCTTTGAAGAGGGCGATAGAACAGTTTCATTTTCAAGATGGAAATCAATGTCTACGTTAAGGTAAAGCAGTGTAAATGGATAGTTTATTTCACTGAGCTGACAGTTCTTTGGGAATACTCAGTGGAAGAAGCCTATGAAAGGAAAAACCTTAGGTATGCAGACTTAGGAGCAGAAGCTGAGCAGCAAGGATGGAAAACTAGGATTTGTCTAGTGGAAGTGGGGTGTGGGGGATTCATAGCAAGATCAGCTGTCTCGCTCCTGGGGGAACTCGGAGTGCGGGGACAGAGTTTGAGGAAGACAGTGAAGGAAATGTCAGATGAAGCAGCCAGAGCTAGTCAGTGGATTTGGATGAGGAGGGATAATGTCAGTTGGGGGCCAGCAGGGGGACCTACTAAGCAGGGTACATAACTCCTTGAGATCAGGTGGAGATATCCACCAGTCAGTCCTCTTAGGAGAAAATCCAGGAAGAGGAGGGTTATTTAAGTGTGGGAGTGGCCTATTTGAATCACTTTTGTTTGAGACCATGCTGCAAGGTGAGTGTGTTCACTGATCCGTAGTGATGGTGAAATCGAAGCTTCATGAAGCATTGAACCACTTTGACACACCTGCTTCAAGAATGACACGCTGCTTCGAAGCATTTCATACAGTCAGAAGAATGACATCTGCTGGCTGTGTGTCAGAACTGCATCTAAGTGGAAAACCTGGAAAAGCCTCAAGACTGCCTGTAAGGAGGCCTTGCTCCCGGTAGTCATGTGATTGTGGGCATGCCGAAGCAGTGCCTCGGAACACTTGCACTTCAAAAGATCGACACTGTGTTGAGCAAACTGGCTCGAGCGTAACATCACTACTGGTCCTGGGAGTTTATCTTCTCTATCGCCTTTAACTTTAGCTTATACTGGAGTTATGCTATGTAATGTGTGAAATAGAGTATGGTGAATGTGCTAGGATAGGTAGTATCGGCACTGGAGCTAGCATGTACAGAGCCTGAGTTTGTTTAAGGTGGCAGTGCTGTTTGGGCTGAGAAAGCCGTGTGTAAGTAAGGTAAAGGAGGATGTTGGGTTGGTGCGGGGAGCAGTGAAACCTGGCATTAGGGGAGTGTCTCTGGGACGCCAGAGATCAGTGTCTAGCCTCTTGGAGGTGTCATGGGACCGACTAGACGAATTACTGGTGAAAGGAAGTTCCCACCTGATGAACCCAAAGACATGTTAGTTATCACTGCTCACTGGTCTGTATTGTTAAGCCCAAACAGCTTCCTATACAGTTAGCGCTTTCAGTGGTCGTGGAAAGTCAACCATATTTAAAAAACTGAAGACTGACAAGAACTGCCAAGACACATTCAGAATTGGGAAGCTCCTGGGAGGTCTCAGATGAGCTATTTCACATGCCAGATGTATCTGCCTTCCACAAGCACAACTAATGTTAACACGCTTCGCTACCAGCTATTTTGTGCAAGGCGCGGAGAAATAGACTCCAGTCAGCTTCCACCTTGTGAAGACTGTCTCTACATGCATGCCTTATGAGCAAACTATCAGGCTGCTATCTGGCGGAGGAGTCTGGAGTGCAATCCAAGTGTACCAAATCCAAAGGATCATGGATGGAAGATCCATGATGGGGATCTGGCCATTGAGTGGATGCGAGGTACACCTGCACCAGAGGCTGTATTGGACCTACTATCATGCTCCTGCTCACGAACATGTAAACCTTCAGAATGGCCATGCCTGCAAAGTGGTCTGCATTGCACAGATATGTGTGAACTACAAACCTGCAGCAACCAGGCAAATGAGCTGGAAAGTTTTCCGGAGCTGAATGATTCGTGCTCCTAGCGTTGACATTATCTCTGTGCTCTGCCGTATGCCATCTCTCCCTCTGTTTTAAGGAATCACCAGCCACAGCTCCTGTCTCTTCTCCACCTGATTCAGAGTCTGCTATTGCTGTCTCTCCATGCTCGCTGACATTCAATTTCAGAATAGTAGCTCTATAGTAGTGTTAGCTAAGATGAGGGCAGCAGGTGGGCCCCCCTATTTTAGGACGGCCTACAATGGAGAAATGGAGAAATAAGGCACCTCCTTCCCTCTGCTAGCCTGGGAGTCCGCCTTAAGCAAGCGGTAGCACTCCCTTTGTCTCCTAGTTATGGGTCAAATAGCAACTGGGCAGCTCTGAGTGCTAGTAGGCCCACTGTAGGCTACAGTAATACTGAGTGTTAGCACAGTAACTGCGTAATCAATTTCCCCTCCTTGTGATTGTCTTCATTAATAAAATTGGTGCATATTTAAATAAAATATTTCAGAAAATTTGTAATACAAAAAATACTTGTCTTAATATGAATGATCAACCTGGCAAGTTACATTGGGATATCTATTAATTAATTTTTCGCCCTATTTGTAGTGTTTTGCCTACACGGGTGTAAGTTTGTTTACAGAGTGATAACTATAATTAAGCTAATAGATAGGCAGGGCTATCATACCAAAATATAAACTAGAGACCTGTAGAGTAATAAAAATACCAACATTGTTTGGTCTCCGTGGGTGATAGGGGCCTACCAAGTTGTGAAAACAATCCCTTTAGCCCCTGTACTAATAGGGCCCCATTCTGTTTGTCTGTTTGTAGTTCTGGCTGCACTAGTTACCTCTCAGGGGCTGGTGACATGAGATGGTGAGATGAATAATCTAATAACCTACTTTTATGATAAGATGACATGTTTGGCACATATAAATGCAATTTTGGGGTGATTGGCTTATTTACATTCATAATGGCAAACACATATATACATGCCTTTTGGATTTTTTATTCCTTATTCCATGTCCGCCTGTAATTCATGTGTGTTTAGGTGTATACATTTTTTAAAAGGAGCAAGGTACTGATGAAATCTTTGCTGCATTGTCTGCAGCAACTGTCTGTGAACATTCAGTCCAAATTTGGTGACATTCTGATAATTATTTCCCGAGATTCATGTGATAAGACACCGTCCCTTTTGGAGAGGCCTCAATTTTGACTATTTTCAGGAGGACCCAAAGATCATCCAGACATTTTTATTAAGCTACTACATAGGCAGGTCTATCATACCAAAATGTAAACTAGAGACATAGAGGATAGAGGAAGAAAAATACCAAAATTGTTTGGTCCCTTTAAGTGATACCAATTTGTGAAAATTAGCCCCTTGGCCCCCGGACTATTTTCACACCGATGGATTTCCAGATTGGTGGGATTGTGCAGCTGCCCCCCTAAAGGCATAACTGTGGCTTGTATGTATGTGATTTCAGGGGTGAGTGGCCCTGGCAGGTGTCTCTGTGGCTCAGGTCTCAGTCTAAAGGAAATCATCCTTTGTGTGGAGCATCACTCATCAACCCCTGCTGGGTTGTGACTGCTGCCCACTGCTTTAAGAGGTAGGAGACAGCGCCCTCTAATGGACACCTGTTATCACGTTTCCCTTTCATTGATGTCACATTCCCAACACATCCTCATAACCAAACGATACAACAGGTCATTTGCCAGTGACTCACAAAACTACATGATCATTGGAGAGTACCAGTGATGGACACATGCACTCACATTGTGAAACAGTTGCAGTTTTACTTTTTTCGTTTTAGGCAATAAAACCAGTTAGTTTGGTTTAGGAAAATATTATATTTAAGGTTAAAATAAAAATAAGGTTTGTTACATAACTTAAATTGTGTATGTAAATTAAACACATTATGTACATAATGTAAGTTAACTTATGTACATAAAAAACATACATACATACAAAAAAAGAGTTAACATTGATTTTTGGTTTCACATCGGACATAAACTGCGGTCCCCTGGGTCAAAGTCCTGTTTGTTTGACCCCTCCACCCACCTCACACTCCATCCTACAGTGATTTTGTTGCTCTTAATACTGTGTCACCTGACTCCCCCTTTGCTCCTGTCATGATTACTACAGTCACTACAGGTCACCACCTAACAATGATCCCAGATATGGGTTGTAATGAGCTGCCTGCACAGACAACCTATTAGGCCGTTTTTCTGGAAGGACAGTCTGTCCTTTCCAGCTATGCATTAAAGTAACAGTGTGTAAGATTCAACGGGATTTAGTGGAATGTAGCTTGGAGGATTGCAGATTGCAACCAGCTGAAACTTTTCCTGTATAGAATTCCTTCCATGTTCATTATTATGACAGTCTTTATTTTTATCATTCATCATATTTTCATCACATTTTTGTTACATCAAATGGTCTTTACCATGGGTGCCTATTTGCTAAAATGAAATGTTGTTGTCGTAACATTATCTATCAGTCAATCAATTTATGTGTCACATGTAATCATATAGGATACAATTCCAATGAAATGTAATTCTGTCAGTTCCTCAAATTGTGCATTAAAAAGAATATGTGTCTGGTACCTTCTTCCCGACCTTAACAGGGATAAAAGGCCATTATCCCAGTGGTTTGGATCCTAAATGATTCTCCTGACCTTATTCTTGCAAATGCATTTCTCAAGACCAACTTCCAAATTTGCTTTGCTCCTTCAGATTTGGCAGAGACCCGACCCGCTATGTGTTGCGCCTGGGTGACTACCATACTGAGGAGCAGGATGACTTTGAACGCACCTTGTCCCCTGAACGCATTGTTATCCACAGAAAATACCACAACCAGGGCTGGGAGTACGACATCGCCCTGCTGCGGCTCAAAGGCACAGAGGGCAACTGTGTAGCATTTAACCCTCACACTGGTGCAGTGTGTCTGCCAGAGCCAGGTAACAAGTGGGAGAAGAGGCCGGCTGCCTGTGTGATCACTGGCTGGGGCATCACAGGTAACCGAACTGCTCTGACCATCACGTGTCTTCAATCAATCAATCAATTTTATTTATAAAGCCCAATATCACAAATCACAATTTGCCTCACAGGGCTTTATAGCATACGAAATCCCTCTGTCCTTTGGACCCTCGCAGCGGATAAGCAAAAACTCCCCAAAAAAACCCTTTAACGGGGGAAAAAAAACAAAACAGGATCAAACAGGAACAGCTGTACAACATCATTTTCCCTACACTTCTCTGTTGTCTGGATTCATCCAAACAGTGGTATTAATGAACACTAACTGGGACTACCTTTAATTCCCTGGTGGCACCACCAAAAGAAAGTACTAAAAGGAAACTTCAATGTCAGCTTGAGCAGAATGTATTAAGATACTACAGCATCTCCCAAAACACTACAAAATAAAAAAAACACAACATTTCACAAAACACAACAGCAAAACAAGATCACATTTCACAAAACACAAAGACATTTCATAAAAACATTTCACAAAACATTACAACATTTCACTTCTAGTTAAGTTTGTTCTGTTTTGTCAAATGTTGTTTTGCTTTGACTCTAAGGGCTACCATAAAATGTCCACTACAGTAGATCTCAAAAACATTTTTCCTCCATGGCACAGAGTAATCCAACCAGAAAAAAAGTCCAATATCCTTCCTTCAAAATGTCATGTTGTATGGGGTATTTATCCAAAGACAGTATATTAAACACAGTAGATGTCAGTCTGCACGCCCCCAGTTTGGAGAAGCAGGCTGGAGTTTGACTGCTATGGAGGGGTCAGCAACGAAACGTATTTAGCCACCTAAAAAAGTCCCACCTAAAAAATCTGTATCAGTTTAACTGTATGCTATATTTAGAATTCAAACAAACACAAGAAATTTGTGCTCTAGATAAAGGATCAGCACTCAGTGAATAACCTCCTAAGCCCTATGATAAGCTATTATGGCAAGGCTTAACTGTACAGACCAGTGAGCAGGGATAACTAACATGTCTTCGGGGTCATCGGGTGGGAACCTCCTTTCACCAGTGTTTCGTCTAGTTGGTCCCACGACACCTCCAGGAGGCTAGACAGTGATCTCTGGCGTCCCAGAGACACTCCCCTAATGCCAGGTCTCACTGCTCCCCGCACCAACCCAACAACGTCCTTTACCTTACTTACACATGGCTTTCTCAGCCCAAACAGCACTGCCACCTTCAACAAACCCAGGCTCCGTTTATGCGAGCTCCAGGTAGAGACAGTGCTGTTACTACCTTTCCTAGCACATTCATCATATCCTATTTCACACGCTACATATCATAACTCCAATATGAGCTAAAGTTAAGGGAGATAGAAAAGATTAACTCAGAATCTGCAAACACACTCACCTTGCAGCATGGTCTCAAACAAAGGGATTCAAATAGGCCACTCAAGGAGTTACGTACCCTGCTTAGTAGGTCCCCCTGCTGGCCCCCAACTGACATTATTCCTCTTCATCCAAATCCACTGACTACATCTAGCTGCTTCATCTGACATTTCCTTCACTGTCTTCCTCAAAATCTGTCCCCACACTCCGAGTTCCCCCAGGAGCGAGACAGCTGATTTTGCTATGAATCCCCTACACCCCACTTCCACTGGACAAATCCTAGTTTTCCACCCCCGCTGCTCAGCTTCTGCTCCTAAGTCTGCATACCTAAGCTTTTTCCTTTCATAGGCTTCTTCCACTGAGTATTCCCAAAGAACTGTCAGCTCAGTGAAATAAACTACTTTACCTTAACGTCAGACATTGATTTCCATCTTGAAAATGAAACTGTTCTATCGCCCTCTTCAAAGCCAGACTCCATTGAGAAAAACAGTAATTTAATATTTACACAGGAGCTGCTTGTCTATCACTGCCTCGATCAGTTAGTTAGTTTGTGTTACTGTGTGACTTTGGCGTTTAAAAGGGTTGGTTGGTTCAGATTCACCAAAGTCACACAATAACACAAACTAACTATTTGATCGAAGCAGCAGTAGACCAGTGGCTCCCTTGTTCAGTGAGCTAAAAATACTGCTTTTTTCAGTGGAGTCTGGTGGCTTTGACGAGCGGGTAGATGGGAAGCTGAAGCCTTTATTGGCTTCCCCATTGTAACCATCTGTCTGATGGAAAAGGTAAAGTGATGAAAATACTCCAATATAGCGTACACTTAAAAAATTTTTTGAGGTGGCTCAAATACATTTTGTCGCTGACCCCTCCACAGCAGTACATTGCTTAGCTTCCATGTTGGACTGGGGGTGTGCAAATTAACATCTACTGTATGTAATATGTTGTCTATGGATAAGTTCTTCATATAACCCACTTCAGAAAATCAGAACTATTCCTTTAACACGGGTTTAGGTATCACCATGTAGTGTATGTATCTTCAGTAGCATACATTTACCTGTAGACCATGTCCAGTTCTTAAAGAGCAACACACATTCTACTGTACATTGACCACAACTGTGCGGCGCATCTGATATTTGGCGCACATATGCATGCTCTTCCCCCTGTAATTCTATTGCAGCCTTTGCTTCATTATTTGTATTTCTGTCAGATGTCATGTTTTTTTTTGTCCTGTCTGCTTCTTGCTGTCAGACTCGGAGTACTCCCGAACTCTGCTCCAGGCCTGGGTCCCCTTGCTTCCAGCCTGGAAGTGTAAGAAGCGTTACAGTGATCGCTTCACCAGCCGCATGCTGTGTGCTGGGAGCCTGTCGGAGCGCCACCGTGTGGACAGTTGCCAGGGTGACAGTGGGGGTCCGCTGGTTTGTCAGGCAGAGGGGGGCCATTGGGTGCTGACAGGAGTCATCTCGTGGGGTCATGGCTGTGGTAACCCTTCATTTCCTGGAGTGTACACACGTGTTAGCAGGTTCCTGCGATGGATTGACAAGGTCATCAGCAAACCCTACAAGACCTAATAAAAGAGACTTGGACTGTTTTATTTTTTTTAATTGATAGCATACATTTCTCTATACTGAGTTAATTTATTCACTACTATTTACACAGTGCTCTTTATTGACATGCAGCTCAGCATCCAAAATACACCATTGCAGCCAAAACACTTGATACACAACAACATGAACAACAGGTAAAATCAACCTGGATCATAATTGTCATTTATTCATTTATTTAGCATAGACCAAGACATAAATACAACAAAAAAGGGCATGGATTGACTGTGCTACCTTATAGTATGTGTCACAGAAATGATGTTTAAAGGATATATTTTCTATTTTTAATTGTTTGATTTAATGCCAAGTGCACAAAATGAAACTAAAATAATGCAGTAAAACACTACATTATGTTGTATATTGTTATGTATTTACAATACATTCTTGTATAAGACAGCTACAGATATAGAAATACAATAACATTAGCCGACACTTTAATCTGTATTTATCTGTATTGGCAGTATTTGTGATGGTGAATAGGGAGCTGAGCCAGAAAGCAAAGCTTTTGATTTACTGGTCCTTCTACGTCTTAACCCTCACCCATGGTCATGAGCTTTGGGTAATGACTGAAAGAATGAGATCACGGATACAAAATGCAAAATGAGTTTCATCCGTAGGGTTTCTGGGCTCAGCTGTAGAATTAGGGTAAGGAGCTCAGACATCTGGGGGGAGCTCGGAGTAGAGCCGCTGCTCTTTCGTGTTGAAAGGGGGCAGTTGACGTGTTTCGGGCATCTGATCAGGATGCCTCCTGGGTGCCTTCCCGTTAGAGGTGTTCTGGGCATGTCCAACTGGTGGGAGGCACTGGGGCAGACTCAGAACACACTGGAGGGATTATATATCTCATCTGGCCTGGGAACGCCACGGGAAAGCGTTGCCAGGGAGAGGGACATCCAGAGTACCCTGCTCTGCCCGCTGATCCCGCAACCTGGCCCCATATAAGCAGATGAAAATGGATGGACTGTCATCTACATCACAACCTTCTTTCCTATTTTAAAAACACACCTGCATGCCTGATCCATCCTGGCAGTCTTGGTGTCCAGAATGGGACATTTGATCATGTGGCAGGTGGTCATACACACCCCTACATGAGGAAAAGAATACCTTTACAGTTGCAGAGTAGAGGATAAGTTGGCAGGAAAAGTGACTATCCTGGGATGGGCAGAAAACCACCATACAGTTACAAAATGCTCCCCTCCCTTACCTGACACGTCTTTCATAGAGGTCATTATGAATGAAACCAGACACTAAGAGCTGCACTCTTAAGTTCCAATCAGGAGTTTATACATTTAATTTATTTTTACATATAGATGTGAAAAAGTGTTTGGTTTGGAACGTAAATGTTAACGTCTTTTTTTTTTTTTTGACAAATATGTTTACATGTGCAAACATTGACTTCTGTTGTGCTGACTGAGTGAAAAGTTTAGAAGAAGTGAATTCAGTGTTGAGAAATGTGTGGTACCATTTGTAGAAAAGAAAAACTATAACAACAGTGGAAAACCACTGTAATTAAGTTATTTCAGGGCTTGTTGCACAAGGTATGTTTTGGCCATTGCTTCTGTGTTGTGCCTCCTGGACTACTGAGCTCTTCAGATCATTTGTTTTCCCTCCACATCACTTCAAAAAGCATTTATTGTCACAGTGTGAACTCGTACCAAATTTCCAAATAGTAGGTGGCACCTGTGTTGTGTCATACTTCAAAGAACCATGAAAAGAGCTGGTGATGAACACACAGCAAGTGGTAAATGGTGTAGATTTGACATTTACCCAAACTGCAGTATAGCTGGACAACACAGGTCTTCATAGGTCCGGAATTCTGGAATTGGTTGAGTGGAAAAACCTGCCTGAATCCACTGTGCATGACTACATTTTGATTTATTAATGGGTACTATTACAGATTGAGTATATCACCCATCTAAGCAGGAAGAGAGAAAGACATATTGACACACAGGCCAGAGACCTGTGACAATCCAATTTGGATCCAACTACTAGGAATCCAGTCCATTAAGACATCTACTGGGTATATGTGGCACTGTTAAAGTGATATACTAAGCCAGTCAGGTGAAAAGTTGAATGACATTGCAGTAAAATGCAAACCTTAGTCACACAGGGTCACCTGTAAATAAGGACCTCATGCAAGCCAGTGAAAGAATGACAAAAAATTATATTCAAAGAATGATAAATGACATGATACTGCTGAATATGTATGCTACATAGACATTTTTTTTGTGATATAAACATTCCAAAACCATAGCTCATAACCATCATTCAATGGAATTCTAAACATTCATGACATCACAGTGTAGTCCTGTTTGCTAAAATGTAACCAATTAACAGGTGTATAAGATAACATTTACTGTCAACCACCCTGAAGTAAAAAGGGTAAATGCAAGTCCATCGATAAGCTGTTTACACCCGGGCCACAGTGCCTGCGTGAGCAGTGTCTGTGTTGTATAACCTCTGTTTATGTTTTTCTCTTTTTTTCACAATCATGTTAACTATAGACTATATAAAATTGTTAACAGATGAGAGCAGCACTGTTTGCATGATTAGACACGGCCAGGCTGCTGCTCAGCTGCCTAGCATCTAGAGATTCAGAGTCTCGTCTATTTTTTCTGCCTGACGTGCAGGTTTTAGTCAAAGTAGACTGAAAATTGTCTTTTGATACTCATATTGACATTATACCACTTTCACTACAGTTTCAATGTCTGTATCTGTCAGACATGAAAAAACATAAATATATATATTTTAACTCAACACTTCGTGTTTGACGTTTTACGTTTCAAAATAAAAGCCCTCTGACAATCTGGACCCTGTGTGGACAGAACACAGGGTGTAAAAATAATTGATGTAGCTACCATAACATTACCTATTGGTTTGTGGACTGCCGCTTTAAAGCCTTGAGTTTGGCATTTCAGCCATCACCATCTTTTTTTGGAGCTAGAGGTGACCATATTTGGTGTAGCTGTGGAGGAGCGAGGGATGGATGTGACTCAAAGACTGTGGCAATGTCTCGCAGACAACCTGTCACTCAAGTGGCCCCGCCCTTAAATAGGCACAAGGTTAAGCCTTAATAAAATGTATGGTGAATTACAGGTTGTCATGAATGTTGAAATTACCTATAGAGACCAAAACTAATTTTTTGTACCAGGCTGTAAACATGTTTATTTCTGCTATAAAGTTGGGCATTTTACCATAGGGGTCCATGGGGACTGACTCACTCTTGGAGCCAGCCTTCATTTTTCAGCCTCAGAGGTCGCCGCTTGGGACAGAATCCTTAACACACAAGCCTTATTTTGAAATACTTGCAGGACCATGTTGTGGACAATGCAGTGGCTTGCACTGCTCCATAAGTTAGTGAAATACTGGCTTTTGTGCATGCAAGCCACAGTGGTTCAGTGAGGTAGCCGTCACATGCTGCTCACACAGGTAGCGCAGCCTTAGAGAGGCTTATAACCTGCCCTACTGCCAAACAGTGATTCAGTTCCACTGTTTGGCAGTAGATTTGGAGTCATTTGTTTAACTTTAACTGTGTTTTGGGATATGGGAATATGTATATTATTATTTTGGGAATACTGCACACTATGCATGTGCACAGCTGTAATGTAAATAAGGTATACTTTCAGTGTGTTCTGCTCTGCATTGATCAGTGCAATTTTCATTTATCATTTTAATTTATTTAGGAAAAAAGTTAACTTTAAGCTGTAGCTTAACAAGCTTTGTTAGTGTAAATGCTGATGCAGCATTCCTAATATTGTCATCCAATCTTTACTGTTATTCTTCCGTACATTTCTTCAGTTGGCTTCTCCTCCTGCATGCTCTGAACTACAGCAACCATTCATATGTCAAAATGTTCAGCTCTTCAAGGACATGTGTGCTCTTCTTCAGCTTTTGTCAAGCATTTATACTTTTTAAGATATGCTTTTTTTTTTTTTTTTAATTTACAGTGTTACATCAATGATTATGTTAGAGAATGTTGGGTCACCTGTTCAAACCTGTCTGCCACTACTACTTCTACCAATTAGTATTGGTAGCTGCTGCTGCTTCCAATACTATTACTACTGCTACTACAACTTTTGTGCTACTTAACCCCGCTGTATTCAGTAGTATTTCTGAATTATAACTGTTTCAAAGTAATACTTCTGCGTCTGTTTGGATGGTTTAGAATTCTCTCTTTAACTATTCAGACCTCTCTGTAGTTCAGCACCTGCCAGTTGTTCAATGTGGGACTGGTGATTGGAGGTTTAAAGCCTGTCTAATGCATCTGTAAAAAATAAATAGTAATTGTTTTAAATCTCACATAGTTGATTAGATGATTACACTTGCAGCAGTGTCTGATTGATTTCACAATGTTTGTAATAGTTAAGACCTCTTTCCTTTTGAACTTTTATCTTTTCCCTTAAATATTAGCCAGGATGTTGGTAGATCAATGGGTACAAGACATGGCATTAATCAATATGCATTATGGGTACTGCAGGGTTGACAGTTTAAATTCAGACACACTGAGCCAAACCAGCACACATATGCAGGGCTTGGATATGTTACAGTTGTCCACATCTTTCAAACATTTTGAGTTTTATTCAACTATTAAATGCATTAACACACAAAGAAAACCAAACTGAAGTCCAACTCCTTATGTCCTCTGCTTTCAAGCAGCCTTATGCCTGGTACACACTACACCATATCAACCCAATTCTAGCCTGACGCAGCGATGTACGGTGTCGGCGTGGATCGTAAATGAGTGTCGTAAACGACAATTCATCCTTTCATCTCCTGTAGTGTGTCATAGTTAAAGACAACTGGCGCCACGTCTGGGACACCTCACAACGTCCCAACAGAAAGTCTAGCATATTTGATTTTCTTTTTATCGTTCACGACTGCTCCCATCACAGCCATCACTTTGACCATAAGAAACACAGTGATCTGCTGCCATAGACAACTGTATGACAACAACATCCCAGCCTTTTGTTATTTCCTCTAGGGACGTTACCACAACTGAGTAAAAAGGGGAAATAATGGTGTGAAACAGCAGAAGCACTTTATCAACCTGGTGAGTACTGTCATTAGCATCAAGCTAGCAAACAATGATATTTCTTTATAATGGAGAGGGACATAGGGTGACCATATTTTGATTTCCAAAAAAAGAGGACACTCGCCCCGGCCAAGAGATAGCCTACTTAAATGATACTCGCAGTTTACTCAAAGATGTCTTATAGTTTTAATATATTTAAAGTTTATATGTATGGATAGAGAATTCAGTTATATTACAAAATAATATCTCTCAAAGACAGAAATTTAGATAGGCTTCTCAGAGGTTACTCAACTTGCTTTTATTATGCCTAAAATAATAATCTTTTTACAAGTTTCAATTGTACAATAATAAATATAAATGTAAAATCTCTGGAATTAAATAATGATAGAAATAATGTCTCTTCCGTATTAGAAAAATCAACTTGTAAAATAGCTATCTTTTAAAGTCTTACTGGACAAATAAATAAATAAATAAATAATATGAAACAATGTTCTAAATAATACCTTTCTGTATTAGAAAATCCAACTTTGAGCTCCCCGGCACCTTTATTAGACACAGAATCATATGTGCCGGCTTTGCACACGGTGCACTTAGCCTCCCCTATGTGGCAGAGTGGAGGGGGTATGCTAGGGATGCAGAGCTCGACAACGCCACCCAGGGGAATTTCACCCCTGGGAATATACCTACACTTTTACAGGATTACTTACTGGCAACACAGGTTCAATGTAACACAGGGCCAGAGACGTGATTCACATACAAAAATGTATACTTTATTTTTGAATTAAAAAAAAAAAAAAAAAGGGCTGGAACAAACAGAGGCAACCAAATAGTTCAGGGCTGGGGCTTACCACGGCAGCAGGAAACCAAGGAGGGAGAAACCAAATCAAACACCACCCGTGAAGCACACCAAATACTGAACTGTGAAAGCACCACCACCAGGAAAGGGACTGCCGCTCGCTTTGGCCCACAGCACCTGTAACACAAAGGAAGAATTAATTATTTTTGCCTCCTTACTCAATAAATGAAATCAAATACAAAACAGAATCAAGGTTATAAGAAAATCAGAAATAATCCAACTTAAACACAATCTTCCAAATTAACCAAAAGAAAGAAAAGAATAAACAATGAACAAAATGAAACAAGTCTTAAAGAGTCTGTTCCAATCGTCAAAAAGGTGTGTAGGTGGGCAGCCTGCCTCACCCAAAATCTCTTTACAATAAACCCCCTCCCCCCCCCCGGCCCGAAATGAAATAGAAGAAAAAGAAAATAAAGATGACGAAAATAACTAAATAGGAAAAAGTAAAACTAGAGTCCCAAAATAAAGCAGACAAAATGGAAAGAACCAAAGCAAACAAAAGAGAGATTAAACGTGAATAAAGCCAAAACTGGGGAAAGTAAACAGATTCAAATTGAAATCACTAACAGAAAAGAAATCCAACAGTAATAAATTTAACAATTCTATAATTAACTGTGGCAAAACAAAATTAAAGGAAAACCTACATAACGAGGGACTGAATTAAATTAAACCATAACAGAAATCATAACCAGAGAACCAATAACAGCAGTGCCCGTCGCCTGATGGCTGATTAAGGCCGGCGTCCTCCACACAGCTGTTGCCGAACTGGTGAATATTGGAAGGAGAAAGCTGCACTTTTTAGGGGGGAATCACACGGCCGCGCCGCTCCGAGCGCGTACCCACAGCCAGGCGGAGCCCAGATCCAACGTGGTGCGCCCGCACAACCCCGCCGGCCACGCCAACCACGGCGGTCAGGTTCCCTCGGCACAAGCTAATTGCTCCCCCCGCAGCCACACCAGCCGTGCTGCGCAGTGACAAGCAGATCAGTGAGACCGAGTAAGGTTCCCCATGAGACATTCAGGCAGGTGGGAAAAGGCAGCCAACTCACCTTCCTTTTAAGGCACGCAAGGTTCAATCAACGCCGAGCACACACGAACACAGTGACGGCCCACGCCAAACAACCCAGCCGCCTCGGCCACGCCACCGACGCTCACTGCCAGGACCAGGGAAAGGGGGGCCAGCTCGGTGATGACACCCTTTTAAAGGTGCGCACCGACCAGCACCTCAAGTCCCTGGATGACTGGCACAGCGCCCCACAGCGACTGGGAGTGCTCCAAAGGGCACCCAGTCACACCTATATAAGTAGGTAAATTGGGATTTTTTTCTGCAGTTCATCTGTGAAGCTGCACTTGCGCTTTGGCATCTAGGAAGCTTAGAATAATGCTGCCCCGCCGGTGTCTGCTGCTTCCTCGTTGTGAGTGTTGGAGAGCGCGCGCACACACACACACACACACACACACACACACACACACATATACGCACACACACATGCAGTGTACTGTGTAGTGGAGGGAGTATTATGACATGTCAAGGCCAGTGCAACCAGGCGAGGATGAAACTGCTCTCGTTTCGGAGCCTCTGAGTTTGCACAGTTTGGAGCAGCGGTCATGTATCACAGGGTTTAATAAAAGGAGATATAACTTAGACGATCATGTTGGCCCAGTTGAGGTCATCTCACACCACAGTGTATCTCTGGGCTGAAGAATCTAATGATGAGCAGCACGAGGAGAGGTGCATTAAATTAAAATCTTATTTCAATACTTGGATGTTGACTTTTGGTCTATGAATGCATGTTTATTTTGTTATCGTAAATGTGTATAGCCCCCAAATTAATCATGTGCGATTCAAGTTTGAAGGTAAATGGTTAGAAGCCATGGTGCCCACAGAAATTTTTCATAGGAGCGGCCAGATGGGGACACTGAAAACCTTAGGGTGGCACATGAAAACCAAAAGTCATAACTGAATTTCAGGTATTCTATTATGCTTCTGAAGTATAGAGGCCAGCTCGAGGCTGCTATGAGAGTTAAGGAAAGGATTAAGGAAAACCGGACATTATCATCAATTTATAAACACCCCCCGGACGCCCCAGACAGGACGTGAAAAGAAGTGGACATATCCGGGCAAAAGAGGACATTTGGTCAGCCTAGAGGGACATAAAGTAAGAAAATTAAAAAATAGTGACAGGGCTTTTATTTAACACAACTGCAGAGGCTACCAGCTTCATTTGAAACAGACTACAATAAAGGGCCATTATTTATTATTCCTGCTGTTAGATTCTTACTTTACCACGCTCCTGTTTGCCTTGATAAAGTTAATGCATTGCGCTGTCATTTCAAACAACACTTCCTGTATTTTTTTCAAATTAAAAGCCCCTTATAACTTCGGTTGAGAGAATCCCTTCATTTTCTAAATAGGCTTTAATTGTGAAACATTTGTAGGAACTTGTGGAGGTTTCAGTGGCTTGTATGTCAATCAATTCAATCAATTAATTTTATTTATAAAGCCCAATATCACAAATCACAGTACTTCAAATGTAGCTCCTGCTGTCTGCTGGCGCTTTTTACCTTACCACAACAACATTTCAGCTGGCACATGAACAGACACAGTGACTAAAATAATACGTAGTAAAAGTAATAAAAATAGGACAAGAATAACCCGATGACATCACACACATCATGAAAGACGACAGGGGATGATTGGTGTGAACCATCATGTAGTGTGTCATGTTTGTCAGCCAAGTCACAGCACGATTTTATGACTCCACAATCGTGTAATGTGACATAGTGACTTTCAGAACGGGCGGAAAAGTCATGTAGTGAGCACCAGGCATTAGACCTCAATCACACAGAAAGCGATATGCAGGTTGCAAAACATGAGGCTCACCACACTTGCTTTTGTTATTTGTTTTTAAATGCCACTAGTAAAAAAAAAGAAACATTTGCTAAGCTTTTGACTGTTGCCAGGCAACCACCTCATCACCTCCTTACCCCAACCCACTTGTGTAATCAATCTAATGTTTATTTTGGCTAAAACAACCTACATACTTTCACAGTAATCAGTAGCTAGTTACTAAAATGGACAGGCAGAGTGTACTTGCTGTAAACATTGGCTGTTCTCTACTGAGATCATGGTAACTGCGCTTTGTAAAGTCATATAGCTCTGGGTATCCAGCAACCACTACCACCAGTCTCTCCTCCATTATTTACAACTGTACACTTATTGTCGAGACCACTACAGAAGGACTGCCTCTCTAATCATCTGGACAAGGGAAAAAGTGGAGATGACATGGAGCACTTTTCTGCTCTGAAATGATTTTTTTTTTAACTGGAGGAGTTCAGAGCGCAAAAAACATCAGGGGCTGTATTCACAAAGCTTCCTAATTCTAAGTACGGAGACCGGGAGGTGACTTGCATATGTTTGTTTTCTTTTTTAACGCCGCATGCTTTCTAATTTGCACGCACGCCAATTTTATTGATTTGCAGGGAGGGAGGTTCTGAGGAGTGTGTTTTGTCGCCAAGCTGCGTCGTGCTGGTATTGTTGTTTTTTTGGCACTGAGTTTGTGGGGTCCTGTGCACAGCCGTAGTAAGTTGCTGTTGTTCTGTCACTGCCCGGCTCTGCGGCAGCGACAAGGATGGGAGACAAAATGAGTTTTTACCATGCAAAAATAGATATTTATTTACAAAAGACTCAAACGAAGGTAAACGTAGAAGTCAGTAGTGTAAGTATGTGTGGATGTGTGGAAATGTATGGAGCGAACAAAAGAAGAAAACAGCAGCAGCAGCCGTGCCCATGCTCCGGTCAGACCAGAGAGAGAATGAAGACAGGCAGGAGGGAGCTTTTGACAGAGACACACACCAGGCCCAGATGTGGCTCACCAGGCTGATGACCCTCTGCCCTGCTTCCTGCAAGAACGGCAGCAAAAAAGGCAGGGACAACTAGTGGAGCAGAGGGGTCATCACAGCAGTCACGTTTCACTGTCTCATCATTGCTATTGTCTTACTGTTTAATTTGGCACGCGCAGGCATAAACAGATGTAATCCATCCTCCTGCTGCAGTTCGTGGGAGTGACAGCCAGGCGCGCATGCGTTTTAATAAAACACGCCCGCGATTAAATAAATAGCAGTGCAAATTAATAAAACGCGCGTGCGTTTTATCAAATGTGCGCGCAAAATAGTAATAAAATGTGCGCGCGAATTAGAAAGCATGCATGCGTTTTTAAAAAAATAACATATGCATGTCACCTCCCAGTCTCTGTAGCTAAGAGCTGCTCCTAGTGACGAAATTCTAAGAAGAATTTTGATATTTTCTCAGAATTTCCCCTTAAAATTAAGACTAGGTCTTTGTAAAGATAAGAGTCATTCACAAAGCCTGTTAGACCTCAAAAGAGCTACTAAGGTGAAAAACTGTTAGGGGCAGAGAGGAGGACTTTTAGAGGCTCAAGAGTTTCTTAAGCAGAGGAGACAATGGCAGAAAGACAAAGAGGTCAGAGAAATATCCTCCAAACACTGGGTGACAGTGAGTCAATGAAATGCTACAGATTAGATTGTGCAGGGATAATATTTGTGGTCAGTCTCATTAGACGTATGCACACATTTCACACCCAACACAATAATGCTAGAATGCCAGAAATTAAGTGATCACAACACTAAGACATTTAAAAAACTGGAAAAATGCAACAGTGCAGCAGTGATGACTTTGGTCTGTCTCAACCTTCCATCAGCAGGGTGATCACACTAAAAATGACATCACTTTAACAGTCAGCATTTCATTTCATTTCCACTGGGTGTCCACACCTTGCAGGCTCACAAAAGGGCGTGGCTGAGACAACCAATCACATCTGCTAAAACAATGCATCATATCTAGCAAGGGGGTCAACCACACCTCTTCACTAAGGTAAAAGTTTCTGTCCCTTGCTCAGAGTTTCTCTGAGAACTTTCCTAACTCACTCCCATACTAGCAGTCCTTACTATTTTTTTAGGCTAAGTTAGGAACTCTCTGAGAGTATTCTCAGAATGTTTGTGAATGCGGCCCCAGGTGCCTAAAGTGCAGAAATGCCAGGCACATAGCAACGCAGAAACAGCGAGCAAAAAGCTTAATTCTCATAAAAAGCAATTGTGTCTTTTGCACTTTACTACTGTCCATTCAAAATAAATGAAAACCAGTGGTTTTTGGTCTTTGCTGTACCTGACTCACACTGAACCGTGACTCCCGAAACCAGGGTATAAACTGAACTGTGACACCCCTAGTTAATAAATGATCAATGTGTATGGGAACTGAAAAAAAAAGCTAAAAAAATATTATTGCAGTGTCAAAAGGCACGGGTAAAATCTTGCTGTTGCAGTGTGCAGTGTTCTCCCTGATTGTTGGGGACAAGGGAAAATCTAACAACTAATTCTTTAACACTTTTATTGACAGATATGTCAAATATCTGTCAATAAAATATTATCTGTATAACCAAGCTAAGTAGTTCAATGGCAAGCAGGAGACAATGCAACAATATTGTCCCTTCAAACATTATTATCAAGAGAACACTAGAACATAAACTCACCATTGAGCACCATGGCCAAGATGAATCATCATAGTTTCACCTGCAAATATTTCTTTTATATAAAGAAAAGCACAAACTTTAATATCTGTCATTTGATCCTTCATGTTGTTGAATAAAGCTAACAATAAACAGCCTTTTGATTAATTACAAATTACCTCCACCAGCCAACAGGCTGCTATTGTGAAAATTCATACCAGATGCACAATATAAAAATACCAAACTTGGAACAAGAACTTTATAAATACCTTTATTACACATGAAACTGCATTCATTTAAACAATTTTAATCTCCACCAAACACTGAAAAAATAAATAAAAGAATGTAATAACTGGATGAATTATATAATTCAATGTGCAATTCACAAGCAAGTATAAATACTTGAAGAAAACAGAACTTTTGGAAACAAGTATATGTTAAAGTAGAAATTGTTGACATGAGAAACTACAATATGAAAATAATACTTTATATATAGCTGACAGGGTTTAATCAATGAGTCAGTACACTTTGTGAGTAAAGCCCCAAACCTGGGTGAAGTAATAGGTTCGTTCGAGATGAGCTAGTCCTGCGCAGATTCGATCACCGGCGATCGGCGCACAATGCATGCCGGTTAGTTTTGTGTCCGACTTCATCCCGACTTGCTCTGACGTATTACAAAAGTGGAAGTCGATAAAGCCGCGAGAGCGAGGCGGCCGCAGTTTTTAGAGCCAGGCGCTGCAGTTGCTCTCCACCGACTGCACCGCCTGGCTCTCACCTGATCTAACAGCTGATTGGTTTAGACGTGGACTCAACAAGATGACGTTTTAGATAAACTACTCATTTTTGTTAAATACGATTGTATTTGTCTGATCTTAAGGTTTATTCTGTGAACAGAAGACGTGTTATGTGACTGATGGTGAAAACAAACTGATATATGGGTCTGATCACTTTTTTAATAAACTGACATCATTCCAGACAGGATATAAGTGTGTCTGTGACTTCCTGTACGGACTGAAGGCTGCTGGAAACTGTCGGGAAACTGTCCGACTTCACCGCAGCTTTTTGTCACCGCCCCCCGCTGCGGCCGCCTGCTCTCGTCTTTCCAGGCGAGGGGCAGTTCATCTGAACGAGCCTAATATTACACAACAGTTAGTTCCAGCCCTGCAATCTGATTGGTCGAGAGACAGTAAAACCGTGATGATACTGGAGTACAACATCACGGTTATTTCACTCTGTATGTATCACTCCGCCTCACAGCTGATTGCAATCAACAATCAAATCAAAACTGACGGTTAGTGTCAGTTAGGTCAGCAGTTGCGTTGTAGGCTAATTAATTCATCCACTGTCAAACAGCCAAAAATATGGATTTATTTCCTAAAATAAGTTTTGAATTGAACTATGAATGGTCATCAGAGGAAGATGAGGGAGAAGCTGAATCCATCTGAGCACACATCCAGGTTTGTCAGTGTTTCATCAGCGGAGCTCAATGACTTGGAGAAAAGCAAAATACTGTCAGATCAGTCGGCTGTGCCTGTGAAGTGACAGTCCACCATGCAGTCACCAGAGACTTATTTCACCGGCTGCACAATTAATGGCGCACCATGTCTGCGTTGCATAGCAACGGTGACAGCGGAGTCCTGAGGGAACTATTTTTGTTGGTGGAAGACAAATAAAATGCTTAAATTATCTATTTTGTCCTCATTTTTCAACATTTCTTAATCAGCCTTGCTTATTAAACTGTTGAACTGTTGTATAAAAGCAATATCACACTCGAGCTCGTGATGTTATACTCGTATATCGTCACGGCTGTGCTTAAACTATCTATTTTGTCCTAATTTTTCAACATTTCTTAATCAGCCTTGCTTATTTAACTGTTGAACTGTTGTATAAAAGCAAGCTCGTGATGTTATACTCGTATATCGTCACGGCTGCGGCCTCGTGCCTACGACCGAATCACAGCCGTGACGATATCACAGTACAACATCACTCCCTCTCGTGTGATATTGCTTAATTAGCTGCCTTTACAGTTATAGTGAGTACAGTGCAATAGTCATTGAAAAAGCTATTCATTCAAGCTATTCAAAGCTAGTCATTATTCATTATGAGTGTGTGTGTGAGACAGTTTACATGTAGCAGGCTCACAGTTTATGGGAAGATATTACTATTGGGTGGGGTGGGGGTGGGGTACATATCTTCGTTACTGCTAAGAGTAACATGTTGCTGTGTCCATTATTATCATACCATCTGTGATTCCGACATGAGTAGTCTACACTGAATTCACTCACAGTCCACCAGTGTTTTCACACCATATTTTTTTATGCCTCAGTGCCTGCGATAGCTGCAGCCAGAGGCATTATGTTTCGGGTTGTCTGTACATACATACATCCTTCCCATCCTTGTGAACACAATATCTCAATAACACCTCAAGGGAATTTGTTCAAATTTGGCACAAATGTCCACTTGGACTCAACTGAAGTAATTCATTTTTGGTGGTCATAGGTCAAGGTTACTGTGACCTTATCTGTTTCATACTTGTGAATGCAATATCTCAAGAAGGCCTTGAAGGAATTTGAAATATTGGCAGAAGAGTTAACTTTAACTTAAGGATGAACTGATTATGTTTTGGTGATCAAGGGTATTGAGTGCCCTCTACAGCTTGAAACCTGGTTACTACATTTGAATTTACATTACATTACATTGGAGGCGAATGATTCTTTTTCGAGGCGAATGACGTCACTAACCGTCCACGCTAAAGCCTGCCCTCCTCCCTTTACTCCTCCTCCCCTTATTATAAATCCATTCTGTCCACAGTGCGAGTAGGTTGGATCAGAGCAGAAAAAATAGCTAGTAATTTGTCGAATTGTATTGTTCAATGTTGTTAGTGTAGGTTTACAGTTAGTAGTGTGTTTATAGTATTTAGGTTAGTTGGTGAAGGAGAGGCGCCGAGCCTCGGGAGTATATGTGCGGGGCCGCGAGGGAGGGAGGGAGGGAGGGGTGGATGGATGCGGTGGGCTGCTGCGCGGTGAGCCCAGGTTCCCAGAGAGGGAGAAATAGAACCAAGTAGGATAAAATAAGTCAAAGTGTGGAGAAGAGGACCGGCCGAGTACCGGCCGCCTTCCCTTCTGCCCGTGTGACACAGTTAGGGGGGGTTTTTCAAGCCACCATCGGCACAATGAAAATAAGTCTAAGTGTGGAGGAGAGGGACTGGGTAAAGAGGCCTGACCTCTGGGGAAGCTCTCTCTCCTCTCCCCGCAGTGAGGGACAATCTTCTGACCTCCGGGAAATTTGGCTGGGAAATTTCTATTTTTGCTGGCTCACTGTGTTAAGCACTTTGTTTGCATCAGATATCTATCTAAAAGGGCAGACAAATTGGAAAAGCCCATTTTTTATATCAAAAACACAAATCAGTTATATGGCTTCCACACTGAGGTTGGCTTTTACTTTCATTTTCACTTTCACTAATGAGCATGTTTACAGTTACAAATAATCCTGCATAGTATACTTTTAAAGTCAAAGTAAAATTTGTGTATCTGCCCCATGATTCAGATCCACTCTAAAATCGAATGGGTTCCTCCTTGTTCCATCCTACTCCTAAAAATTTGATCAGATTCTGTCTCAAATCAATTCAATTTATTTATTTATTTTTTTTATTTTTTAAAAAGATATTTTTGGGGGCATTTTTGCCTTTATAGATAGGACAGCTAAGTGTGCAAGGGGGGGAGAGAGAGGAGGAATGACATGCAGCAAAGGGCCACGGGCTGGAGTTGAACCCGGGCCGCTGCGGCAACAGCCTTGTACATGGGGCGCCCGCTCTACCACTAAGCCTCCGACGCCCCACAATTCAATTTATTTATATAGCCCACTATCACTTCAGAGAGAGGGAGGGGGGCACAGAGGGTTAACAGAGGTTAGAAAGATGCTGTTGTTTTCATATAGTTAACAGTATTATCATTGGGAGGACAAACATGGACTGAGAGGTACTAAGCTTATTGATGCATGTATCAGACAGTACTAAATATTTGGAAATCAGCAGCAGTAAATGAGGGACATCCCTACTTTGAGTGAGCCCTGTCACTTTTCAATGTAAAAAGTTGATTTTGAGGCAATTTGCTAACAAACGCTGTGGCTTTGGGACTCCTGAGCTCAGGGTACCTCAATATTAGTAACTACCCAAACTTAACTGTTACCAAAGCACAATTCATTCATTTACATAAAACTACATGTTCAGCTTCTCTCCATCCATTACCTCTGTCAGATATAGTATACTGTCACGAAAACCTTTGTCTGTGCCATTTTAGTGAATTGACTCCATCTCATGACCAAAGAAAATCTTCATATTCCTCAATTTATTGGTTTATCATTCACAGGTGTAAATAATCAACGAATCACATCTGAAACCAATTTGCCTAAACCCTTTTCAAAGCAGAAATCATGGCATGGCAGCTTTTGTTTATATTAATAACTTAAAATAGTTTCCCACTATGACAAGTCAGAATGTGAAAAAAGGCTCATATTGTAAATATTTTCTCATAAACAAGTGGGCAGGCTGTGGCATTATTGTTGCAGTTATGTTTAAGCTTGGTTTAACAAGCATGAGACATGATCTGCTTATTAACAGTGTTGGGATTCATGGGACCAAAGATGATTTGTTATTTGTTAAAATCTACACTGGATATGTGAAGGCTTTTCTTCTCTGCATGCCCTTTGTTCTTCAAACAAAGAGAGCTATTTGACATCCATCTCCACAGGATGCCTCATGGTCACACCCAAGTGAGACCACCATATACGTAAACATATAGCAGCAACTACCTCCTCCTCTCCGTGGAATTTAGAGCCCAGGTGGAGGTAGGCACAAAGGAGAACTTATACCTGTTAAGTGCAGGCCAGAGGGAAGCAGCTTATACTCTTGGCTGAGAGGATGAGTATCACCCATACAAATGGATTTCACTTTCTTAAGCACCTGTTTGTTAAAAATGTCATCCAGGCTATTGAATTTCACCCCAGCTATTTTAGAAGCTACCTGTACAATTCTCCCGAGGGAGTTCTTGTCCTTGCTACCAAGGTTTCCATACCAACAAATGATGGAGAAGGAAAAAAATGACTCAATGAAAGCACTGTAAAATATTTTCATCAAAGTCCTATCAACCTGAAATTTGGCGAGCTTCCTCAGACAAAAGAGGCATTGCTGACCTTTTTTTGCACAGCAATTCACAGTTCACATTAAATTTCAACTTGCTGTCAATTATGGTGCCTAGATATTTATAATTGGTCACCAGCTCCAGAGTTGTGTCATTTCCGGTGTTTCTGTGACAGCGTCTCTGTACTGCTCTGGTGAATTCTGCTAGCCTGCTTTCTCACTTCAGTTGCTTTAACGTCTACTTCAAGTCTTAACCCACACTGGTTCTGTTTAAGCACTTATAGCTCTCCTCCTTTCTACGACTTTCTCGCTAATGTCTTAGCTGTTGTTTGCACGTTACTAGCCTTGGTAGCTACATTAGCTTTACAGTTAGCGATGGCTTCTCCCTCTGCTCTTTCTTGCTCAGTGTGCCAAATGTTCAGTGCCTCCTTTAGCGACAGTGGTAATTGTAATAAGTGTAGCTTATTTGCTGCGTTGGAGGCGAGGCTTAGTGAATTAGAAGCGCGGCTCCGCACCATGGAAAAACATTCAGTAGCTGCGGTAGTTAGCCAGCCCCCTGTAGCCGGTGCAGAGCCACATAGCATAGCCTTAGCCTCTGCTAACTGTCCTCCGGTAACTCCTGTTCAGCCGGGAGGTTGGTTTACGGTTCGCCAGAAGCACAGCTCCAATCCGAAGCCCACGGCTCACCACCAGCCTGTTCACGTTTCCAACCGCTTTTCCCCACTCAGCGACACACCCGCTGAGGACAGGGCTGGACTGGGACAAAAAATCGGCCCGGGCATTTTGAGCCTAGTCCGGCCCACCAGGTATTGATGGAAAGACAATGAAGCCTATGAATGAAAACAAACTTTCTTGTGACACCGCTTGTACACTGTCTTGTTGGTGTATATGTACTTGTCTAATAAATTTAAACCTACACCATCCTCCCAGTCCCATTATTCTATACAGTACTTACTTAGAGGAACCCAAAAGGCTGCTTGGTCTAGTGAACCTCCTGAACAATGAACGTATGATGGGATCCTGAAAATTGGACAGTGAGGAACAGAGGTGAGACATGATCATTGATGAATATTAAAATGAATAAATGACAGATTTAGTAATATTTTCATAGACTATGTACTCACCACATCAATAAACAGCACAGCAACACATAATGCTTCCTCAAACATGGCAACCTTTAAAAAATGAAGGGATATTTTAAATTGAATGGAAACATGCCCACAATAAAAACAAAATACAGGTAATTATTGTCCACAAGAGTTTGCTGTTACATGTCAGTAAAAAAAACAATAAGATAAAAACACAACATATCTAGAATAAAGAGGATATTTATGTATAAAAGACAAATACATTTAAGTAGTTACTTTCAACTCCAAGTCACTTTTATGTTAATGAGCAGCATCACATCTCCTGGCAAATCCTAATTTGATTCAATCTAAATTATATCTGCAAGTGTAGAGGGTTTATGATGAATACTAGCCTAATCATTTGGTTTTACATGAACATTTTTGCTCTGTTGAGCTTTAGCTGTTTCAGAGTAAAGAATTACTGCATAGTGCACTTATATCAATTAATAGACATTGAAATATTTTACTACCTAACTAATAAAGACTATACTTAACTAACTAAATGAATAAAATAAAGTTACTGAAGCACTAAGATCACCATCATAGAAACAGCCCAGCAGTAGAGAAACCCCGTCATGTTGCTCAACAGCCAGCTAAATTGTTAAATAGCCTACTCATAACTATGCTGTGTTAAGAGTTAGCAAGCACAACGAAAATAAACTATCAACCAAACTTGATTCACATCTGACCCAGGCAGACTGCAGTTCATCACTTCAGTCACACCGCCTGTGCCGTCGTCATATAATGTGGTGGCCGCGGGTCTCTTCTCCTTCTGCTTCCCCTTCGCCTCATCCACCTGCTGAAGGCCACCTCCGCCATCATTACCTGCTGCGACTGCTTTGGATGCCAGTGCGGGTGCAGTCACTGATGCTGCCGCTGAAGAAGCTCCGCCATAGCCAGCAAACATCTGTGTTATTTTAACACATTTGGCAGCATCTTCCTAAAGGGCTTGTCTCTTTTTCTCTCTTATTTTTTCCGCACCTCCTTTGAGTTTCTTCTCCATTTTGTCGATCTCCTCTCTCTCTGTATGATTGATTGACTGGCAGCCGAGGCCCAAGTGGGAGGGGGCATCGCCCCTCCTATCATGACATGAGTAAAAAAAAAAAAATAAAAAAAAAAATAAAAAAGGCCCGGCCCAAAATTAGTCCAGCACTGGCTGAGGATAAAACTCTGGTTATTGGCAGCTCTATTCTGAGAAACGTGAAGTTAGCAACACCAGTGGCCATAGTCAAATGTATCCCTGGGGCCAGAGCGGGCAACACTGAATCTAATTTAAAACTGCTGGCTAAAGCTAAACGTAGATTCAGTAAGATTGTTATTCACGTCAGCGGCAATGACACCCGGTTACGCCAATCGGAGGTCACTAAAATTAATATTGCCTCGGTGTGTGAATATGCAAAAATGATGTCGGACTCCGTAGTTTTCTCTGGACCCCTCCCAAATCTGATCACTGATGACATGTTTAGCCGCATGTCATCATTTAATCACTGGCTGTCCAGGTGGTGTTCAGCAAACAATGTGGGTTTCGTTAATAAGTGGCAAACTTTCTGGGGAAAACCTGGTCTTATTAGGAGAGACGGCATTCATCCCACTTTGGATGGAGCTGCTCTCATTTCTAGGAACCTGGCAAACTTTATTAGTAATTTAAATCCCTGACAACCCAGAGTTGAGATCAGGACTCAGAGTCACATTCCTATACGCCTCTCTGAGCTTCTAGTTCAGTTACCCAGACAGTTTTCATAGTTTTATACAAACGGTGTCTGTCCCCAGACCACCTAAATTATTTAAATCTAAAATTAAACAAAGAGGAGCTGTGCATAACAACCTCATAAAAATTAAAACCTCTTCTGTGACAGAAAGACAAAACAGGAGAATTAAATGCGGACTGTTAAATATCAGGTCTCTATCGTCTAAAGCAGTGTTAGTAAACGAATTAATATCAGATAATCATATTGATTTACTCAGTCTCACTGAAACCTGGCTGTGTCAAGATGAATATGTTAGTCTAAATGAGTCCACTCCTCCCAGTCATAATAATACCCACATTCCTCGAGGCAGCGGCCGAGGAGGGGGAGTTGCAGCCATTTTTAACTCTAGTCTGTTAATCAGCCCTAAACCTAAACTAGATTATAACTCATTTGAAAGCCTCGTTCTTAGTCTTCTACATCCGACCTGGAAAACCTCGCAGCCACTTTTATTTGTTATAGTGTACCGTGCTCCTGGCCCGTATTCTGAATTTGTATTTGAATTCTCAGAGTTTTTATCCAGTTTAGTTCTTAAATCAGATAAAGTTATTATTGTAGGCGATTTTAACATTCATGTCGACGTTGACAATGACTCCCTGGCTACCGCGTTTATCTCATTATTAGACTCCATTGGCTTCAGTCAGGGTGTACATGAACCCACTCATTGTTTTAACCATACCCTTGATCTAGTTCTGACGTATGGAATTGAAATTGATAACCTAAGTCTTTCCACAGAATCCCTCGCTATCGGATCATTATCTGATTACTCACCAGTCAGCAACAGTTACTATACTAGATGTTTATCAGATAGTGCTGTCGCAAAATTTAAGGAAAAGATTACTCCATCGTTAAATTCAATACCAAGTCCTTCAGTAACAGAGGTTTCCTGTACCGACTTTAACCTCTCTTGAATTGATCATTTTGTCAATAGCGCCATAGGCTCGCTGTGAACAACACTTGACTCTCTAGCTCCTCTTAAAAAGAAGTTAAAAAAGCAAAGAAAGTTCGCTCCTTGGTATAACTCTCAAACCCGTAAGTTAAAACAAATATCGCAAAAATTTGAAAGGAATTGGCGATTAACCAAACTGGAAGAATCTCGTTTAATCTGGACAGACAGTCTCAAAACTGTCCGCAATGCCAGAGCAAACTATTACTCAGCATTAATAGAAGACAATAAGAACAACCCCAGGTTTCTTTTCAGCACTGTAGCCAGGCTGACTGAGAGTCAAAGCTCTATTGAGCCTTGTATTCCTTTAGCCCTTAGCAGTAATGATTTTATGAGCTTTTTTAATGACAAAATTCTAACTATTAGAGGCAAAATGTATGACCTCCTGTCCTCAGATAGTAGGCCTACCTATCTAACCTCAAACACAGCTGTAAAACCTAATATATATTTAGACTGCTTCTCCCCAATTTCTCTTCAAGAATTGACCACAGTGATTTCTTCATCTAAATCATCAACGTGTCTCTTAGACCCCATCCCAACTAGGCTACTTAAGGAGGTCTTTCCTTTAGTTAACACTCATATATTAGATATGATCAATATATCCTTATTAACAGGCTATGTACCACAGTCTTTTAAGGTAGCTGTAATTAAACCTCTACTAAAAAAGCCCACCCTGGATCCAGAGGTGTTAGCCAACTATAGACCAATATCTAATCTTCCCTTTATGTCAAAGATCCTTGAGAAAGTAGTCGCAGACCAGCTGTGTGATTTTCTCCATGATAATCATTTATTTGAGGAATTTCAGTCAGGATTTAGAGTGCATCACAGCACTGAGACAGCACTAGTTAAAATTACAAATGACCTTCTGATTGCTTCAGACAAAGGACTTGTCTCTGTACTTGTTTTATTAGATCTTAGTGTGGCGTTTGACACAATTGACCATCAAATTCTACTGCAGAGACCGGATCACTTAATTGGCCTAAAAGGTTCTGCACTAAGCTGGTTTAAATCTTATTTATCTAATCGTTTTCAGTTTGTTGACGTTCATAATGAATCATCCTTACGTACCAAAGTTTGTTTTGGAGTTCCGCAAGGTTCTGTGCTCGGACCAATCCTATTTACTCTATATATGCTTCCTTTAGGTAACATCATTAGATATCACTCTATAAATTTCCATTGTTATGCGGATAATACTCAGTTGTATTTATCGATGAAGCCAGAAGAAAGTAATCAATTAACTAAACTCCATAACTGCCTTAAAGACATAAAAACTTGGATGAGCACCAATTTCCTGATGTTAAATTCAGACAAAACTGAAGTTATTGTTCTTGGCCCCAAACAACTCAGAGACTCTTTATCTGATGACATAGTTTCTCTAGATGGCATTGCTCTGGCCTCTAGCACTACCGTAAGAAACCTCGGAGTAACATTTGATCAAGATTTGTCTTTAAATTCTCATTTAAAACAAACCTCACGGACTGCATTTTTTCATCTGCGTAATATTGCGAAAATTAGGCCTATCCTGACCCGAAAAGATGTAGAAAAATTGGTCCACGCTTTTGTTACCTCTAGGCTGGATTACTGTAACTCTCTATTATCAGGTAGCTCTAGTAAGTCCTTAAAAACTCTCCAGCTAATTCAGAATGCAGCAGCACGTGTACTAACAGGAACTAAGAAACAAGATCATATTTCTCCTGTTTTGGCTTCTCTGCACTGGCTCCCTGTAAAATCCAGAATTGAATTTAAAATCCTACTGTTAACTTATAAAGCTCTAAATGGTCAAGCTCCGTCATATCTTAGAGAGCTCATAGTGCCATATTATCCCACCAGAACACTGCGCTCTGAGAATGCAGGGTTACTCGTGGTCCCTAAAGTCTCCAAAAGTAGATCAGGAGCCAGAGCCTTCAGCTATCAGGCTCCTCTCCTGTGGAATCATCTTCCTGTTACGGTCTGGGAGGCAGACACCGTCTCCACATTTAAGACTAGACTTAAGACTTTCCTCTTTGATAAAGCTTATAGTTAGGGCTGGCTCAGGCTTGCCCTGTACCAGCCCCTAGTTAGGCTGACTTAGGCCTAGTCTGCCAGAGGACCCCCCTATAATACACCGGGCACCTTCTCTCCTTCTCTCTCTCTCGTATTCTATTACTGCATCTTGCTAACTCAGCCATTCTGGATGTCACTAACTCGGCTTCTTCTCCGGAGCCTTTGTGCTCCACTGTCTCTCAGATTAACTCATATGACGTGACGTGTGTGGTTGTGCTGCTGCCATGGTCCTGCCAGATGCCTCCTGCTGCTGCTGCTGCCATCATTAGTCATTAGTCATACTTCTACTGTTATTATACACATATGATTATTGTCACACATGTATACTGCCAGATATTAATATATACTTTCAACATATTGTACCACAGTAGCCAGAACTATAACTATAATATTACTTTCAATAATGTTGTTGTAAGCTACTGTCATTACCATCTCTCCTGCATCTCCCTCTCTCTCTCTCTCGCCATCTCCCTCTCTCTCTCTCTCTCTCTCTCTCTCTCTCGCTTTCTGTCTCATTGTGTCATGCGGATTACTGTTAATTTATTATGCTGATCTGTTCTGTACGACATCTATTGCACGTCTATCCATCCTGGAAGAGGGATCCCTCCTCAGTTGCTCTTCCTGAGGTTTCTACCGTTTTTTTTAAAGGGTTTTTTTGGGGAGTTTTTCCTTATCCGCTGTGAGGGTCATAAGGACAGAGGGATGTCGTATGCTGTAAAGCCCTGTGAGGCAAATTGTGATTTGTGATATTGGGCTTTATAAATAAAATTGATTGATTGATTGATTGAGCTCAACTGGCTGGCTGTGGACAACACTACGCTGAGGAACTAGAGAGGGTCGTCTAAAATCTATACAGATCTCCTTTGTTTTAGAAACATTGATTTGGAGGAAAGCTTCATCACACCAAGATATAAAATCGTCAAGAACCTGGCCATGACCGACGTCATCATCACTAAGCAGGCTGACGATAACAGAATCGTCCGCATACTTTATGATGAATCTATCAGTGTGGCGGCTACAATAGTCATTTGTGTACAAGATGTATATAAGGGTGGACAGAACACAACCTTGAGGTGAGCTGGTGGAGAATGTTAATAAGCTTGACAGTGTTCCATTGACTCTTACTTGTTGGGATCTGTTTGTGAGGAAGTCAAGAATCCAATCCACAAACCATGCATCCAGACCAAAGAAGTTCACAAGTTTGTCAGCTAGAACATGAGGCTGGATTGTATTAAAGACTGACGAGAAATTGACAAAAAACAGCCTGGCATGAGTCTTGCTGCTTTCTAAATACCTATAGACAAGGTTAAGTAAAGCAGCAGTAGCTTCTTGTACTCCTCTCTTAGCTCTATAGGCAAACTGAATAGGGTCTAGCAAATGCTCAGTCTTTACTAGTAACTCTGCTTTGACCAACTTCTCAAATTGCTTCATAACTATAAAGGTAAAAGCCACCGGCCGGAAATCATTCAATGTGGTAGGACTGTTTGTTTTGGCAACAGGCACCACTATGGACTGCTTCCATAGAGATGGCACCTTCTGCTGGGAAAGAGACCTATTAAAAATATAATTAAAAATGGGGCCAAGCTGGTCAGCGCAGGTTTTTAACAGGCGACCACCAATGTGATCAGGGCCAGGGCTTTTCGGTTTACACCTTTTAAAACTCCTAATTACATCGTCCTCATCAAAGAAAGGGCTCAGAGGAGGGGCTGACATGAGAATATATTTAATCTCAGAATGTTTATTAATAAAATCAAGGGCATCAAATCTGACATAAAAATCATTAAGGCACTTGGCCAGCTCTGCATCTGATTTGTAACCATTTAACTGAACTTTCTTCCTACCACATTCTTTGGTCCCAGTGATTGTTTCCATGCTGCCCCAGACGGAGCCTAGATTGTTCATTTTGAGCTGACACTCAATTTTCTCCTTATATTGCCTTTTGCAGGTCCTGACCTCATGCTTAATTTCCTTCTGCAGGTTACAGCTTTGTCTGTTGCCTTCCCTAAATGTTTTTTTCTTTCTTAACAGAAGGTCTTTAAGTGACTTAGAAACCCACGGCTTATTGTTGAGATAAGTTTTCACATTTCTTTCTGGTAGCTATAACACTTTTCTCAGTATGAGACCCAACTACTCACAGCATCAGTCAGTTCATCTAAATCAGCAGAAGACTCCTTAAACATCTCCCAGTCTGTGGCCTCCAGGCAACCCTGTAAAGTGAGGCAGGCGTCATCATCCCAGACTTTCACTCTGAGGTTTTGCACTTTGCCTCGCTTCAGTACAGTGCGGTGGACAGGGATGAGATGTATGCAATTATGGTCAGAGAAACCTAGAGGCGGAAGGGGGATGGATTTATATGCATCTTTAACATTACCATAACAGAGATCTAAGATTTTATTATGTCTGGTGGGGCATGTGATGTACTGATGGAAGTCTCTCAGCGTGTTTTTCAGAGTGCATTGGTTCATGTCACCAAGGATGATGTTAGTTGTCAAATTTGATTGGACAGTACTTTCACAGTGACATGCCCCTTTGTAATGTCACCGAGCAAACTTTAGGAAAGTTGTGTTCTCTCATAAGTCCTCCTCTTCGTCCTGAGCTGTGGACAAGCCCAGAGATGCCCTCTTCCCTCCTGGGCCCAGACAGGCCTCTCTTTTTCTCCTGGACCACGACTTGCCCTCGCTCATTGCAGGAGGAAACACAAGGTTTGCAATTAACTTTCCAGCAACAAGGAGAACCAAGTTGAGTTAGCACCCCAACGTCTAACTCTGCAAGGACCTCAAGCGACAGGCTTCCTTGGATCTGCACCTTTGGAGCAAGGACACAACAAAGACTGCACCTGGAACCACAGCTCTTTCCCGCCTTCCTCTGCCAGCTAACAAAGCAGCACACCATAAAGCGACTCTTTCTTCCATCCATTCAAGGATTGGTACATCAACTGGGCATAGCTTTATCACAGCTTTACAGGCTAAGCAAGACTGTTTAACTTGTTGTATGTGATTTAATGCTGTTTGCTGTATTGTTGTTGTGATTGTTTGCAGCTGCCCTAAAAAGTACGAACTGTTACATGCACACAATTGGAACATACTACTTTCTCATTAAATTACGCTCTGAACTTTGACCCTCTTACACATGTATCTGTTCACAGAGCTTGTCAGAGAAGGAGGTCGACCCGGAGAGCCCTGCAGTTGTTACTTTGGAGTGTATGTAGTTTTAACTTTTAAGTAATAACTACAAACATTTTAGATCCTAACATATTACATTAACAACAGTGAACTTAAGCATTTCTGTCATCATTATTTTCATAATTATGTCCTTTTGTTGTGTAATCTTTATGATTATTTTGTACATATTAACAATTAATATTTTTATTATTACTATTCGACTGGTCATTTGGTCACATGAATATGCTGTCAACCATCAATGTCTACTGGTAAGCCATCTGTCTGTAGCTCTATCAATGTGACATATTGCCCACTGTGCAGACGACTGTGGCGCAGAATAGCCAGAAAAGCATGCTGGTCTGCATTTTGCAAATACAATTAAATGTAGTAGAACATCCTGGTATTTTTGGCATACTGCATTTGACATACTATGTATTGGAACATACTAAGTCTTCTTCTGGCATATACTATATAGTATGGTAGCACATGTATTGGAACGCACAGATACGCACGGCCTGGTAAAAATATTCCCCTCTGAAATATGTAGACTTTACGTTGTGTCCTCACAGCAACCAAGTGCCTCTCTGTCCACACTGAATGCAATTCTCTAACATCATGTAAACAAACCACTGTACCTATCGGGTGTGCACTCATGTAAAAGAACCACATAGGATATAAACTGTGCAGGCATTATCATTTCTAAGACGTAACCACTTAAAAGATGGGTGAGTATTTGCTGTTTTACTACGTTTCTAGGCTACTTTTCAAACAGAAAAAAAGGGTTTTATATTGTGCTATTTACTGGAAATTACGTACAATATAGTCAACAACAAGTAGGTTGGTAATACCAGAAACTTTCAGCTCTGGTTTGCAGGTTTGCGGTTTTAGTTCGGGTCATTGATTAACGCATATGTTTATTGGTCAGTTAGGGGAGATTGGTTCTTGTAATAGGCTAGGTTGGTGCGGCTTTAAAAAGCCTTGACCTGTGCATCATTACAATACAGGCACCATTACATTTGCCTCTACAGCGTAGCCGAGAAAACATTTTAATACTAAATGAACCTAGTTGTATAGAAATTTCTGCATTACTCTCAACAGCAGATTACTTTCTATTACTACATGTCAAGAATTGTGTTTTGGTCATTTATTACGGCCAACACACTGCAAAGATAAAAAGCATTCATCTAATCATTTAATGACAAAATGATATTGTACACATACTATTCATTATGATAGAAAGTCACCACAGGAGACAGACTCATCTGTCAACTTATATTTCTGATGAAAAATGCAGACAAGTGAGAAAATGAAACTCAACTGCAGAATACACACATCATTTATAAAACTACAATGCTGTTGGTCATTTGAAAATATGCAAACAATAACAAAGGTATTGAGACAGATGAACTTGTATACAAAATAAAACAAGAATCCAGGAAGTGAGGGCCTGCCATACAGCAACACATTCACAACAATAAAAAAACAACTAACTGGGGAGAGAGAAATAAAGGACAACATGGTTCCCAGGACTGTCATGATAACACCTGGATCTTTAAGTTTAGAAACTTGGACAGCAACAAGCTGCCAGCATCATCTCAGGGGTCAGTCTATTATGGATGTGGAAAGTGAAAAGCATTAATACAACAACTAGGACTTCTCCTTCTTCTTCTTTTTCTCCTTCTTCTTCTTTTTCTTTTTGGGTGATTTTTCTTTTGGCCTTTTTTCTTTATCATCATCACTACTATCACTGCTTTCATCTTTGCCTTTGCCATCTTTTTCTCGTTTGCCTTTGGATGACTTTCCCTTGCTGTTTGTGTCTTCCACTTTGACTTTGCTATGACTTCCAATAGTCTGCTCCTTGCTCACCTCCTCCTTAACCTTGATGTTTGGAGGTGGTGTCACTCCACGGGACACCGTTATGAGCATCCTCTCCTTCCTCATCTCCTCTTTCAGGGAGATGTTTTCCTGCCCAGCCCTGTGGCTTCTGCAGTCATTGTGATGTTTGCTTCTGTGATGTCTTTCGTCCCTCTTGTCTCGTTGGTAGTCTCTGTAATTCCTGTGGTCTCCTGAATCTCTATCATAACCATAGTCCTTATGGTCTCTCCTGTCTGAGGGACGTGGGTGTGGAGTGCTGTTGCTAAAGTGGTGCGAGTATCCCTCGCTGTCTCCAGCATGCTTGTCTGTCTGCACTTTCTGCAAAAAAAAACACAAAAAAACCAACAACACATAAAACAATTCTGCAACATGAAGATAAGAAAACAAAGCGTTTATGGCATCTTTAAGACAGAGGTGGTAGCTAAACCCCAGCATCTGAAGCTGGATGACAAATTTTGCTTTTCATAAAATGTGATAAAGTTTGTTGTGAGATTAAAAAAAATCCATGGAGTTGATATTATCAAAGGATTTACACCTATCAGCCAAAAACATTAAAACCTCAGACAGGTGAAGTGAATAACATATATAATTTTGTTACAATGCAATGTTCTGCTGGAAAACCCATGGTCCCAATATTCATGTGGATGCCATTTGACGTGCTCCAACCACCCAAACAGCGTTACAGACCAAGTACCCCCCCTCAAGGCAACAGCACTCCCTGATGGCAGCGGTCCCCCCAGCAAGACAATGCACCATGCCACACCACAAAAACTGTTCAGGAATTGCCTGCGGAATGTGGCAAAGAGTTCAAGGTGTCAATCTGGCCTCAAAATTCCCCAGATCCAAGTCTGATTCAGCAATTGTGGTACCCTGATCCACAGTGGGGCCTCCTTGGATTGAACTTGGCTCTGACCTGTCAAGGCATGGACACAGGACCTCTGGGGAGTGTCCTGTGGTGTCTGTCACCAGGATCATGGTGGCCGAACCTTTGAGTTCTGCGGGTTGTGTGGTGGGGAACTAGGACGTTCCAAAGATTCTTGACTAGATTAGGATCTGGGGAATTTGGAGGCCAGGTCAATGCTCTTTGCCACATTCCTCGGCCATTCCTGAGCGCTTTTTGTGGTATGACATAGTGCACTGTCTTGCTGGAGGGCCACTGCCATTAGGGAGTTACATGGGCTGTCTTTAAATTAGGTCTACAAAGTAGACATTTTGGCCTTACGACTCACGTCATCACCTTTTCACAAAACCTTTTAATGTGGCCATTCTCGACATGTATAAACATTTTGTAAAGACCAGTTTATTTAAAGCATGCTCAGGACTTCCCCCTCACCCTTTTGCTAAAAGAATATAGTACCTAATATAACTATATTATATTTTATCTTACAGTCACCAAACTAAAATTAGGGATGCACCAATTGTGAAACTCTGGGCTGATATCAATGTTTAAGGGCGCTTTTACACCTAACTTGTTTGTTTCGGTTATAACAAACCCAGGTCCGTTTGCGTGGTAAGTACGGTTAGTTTGGGCTAGTGTGTAAGCTGTCAATCAAACCCCTGGTGCTGACCAAACAACCAAACTGAAACGGCTTGAAAAGGTAGGTCCACTTCCAAACAGACTCTGGTGCAGTTAGTTTATGGTATGAAAGAAAACAAACCAACCACAGGATTTTATGACAGCAGATGTGATTTTAGCATGATTTCAACTGCTAAACCAGTAACAATCCATCTTCTGATCATGAAGTCTGTCTGCCATTTCATAACTGATCCTGATAAAGGCCACGTATATCCCATAACCTATTTATGCTAATGCATACATGTGACCATGGTAACACATATGCATGTCAGTGTGGGTATTTTCCCTAATTAAAAAGCTTTTAAAACTGCCATCATTATTTCTGACTCTGTGTACATTGTTCATTAAGTCCATTAAAAAGTGTGTGACAGTGATCCCCAGTATTGTATAATGTATCATTCTATATCAAAGGTGAAAATAATGTCAGTTGCACAAGATCTTAGAAGCAGTTGATCGAATGTCAGATTTGGCAGTAAGAAGGACTCCTTATAAAGAGATATTTTGGTAAATTGAGTAGTTCTTGCGCAATCAAGTTTTTGGAAATCAAACAGGACAGAAAACACTTAGGTTTCCTAAGAAATCAAACCTAGTGGGACAACACACACACACACACACACACAAACGAACAGATGCCCACTCACTCAAATAGTATAAAAGCATTTGTAAGTTGGATAAGCGGGGCTGTTTCTACTGTTTCCTGCAGGTTTCTTCTGTGATCTACAATGCTGCTGAGTTGTATGCTGCAATTAAAGTAATCCCATTGGCTGTAACTTTTCTCCGTGGTTCTCCGAGTCTCTTCATTTCAGTGTTTGTTGAAGTTGAGCATTTTCATTACAGTATTAAGTCCCAAATCATCACTTTATAAAATACATTCTTTTCATCCTGTCTCTTGTTTGTCATTATTCATAACATGCCATTGATTTGCAGTCTAATAATAGCCTACTAATAATGCCTACAATCATTAATTCCTCTATGAGCTCTTTGTGAAACCAAAGAACAGAAATATTAACACTTAAGACGCATTAAAGTGCTGCTGCATAAACTGCTGTCAGTCACAAGAATTTGATTTCCTCACATGGCTCCGGATAATGCAGGATGACAAACATCAAAACTGTCTAATCAACAAGTTACCTGTCAGACTTCATGTTTACTCCTCTTGGTTCGTTTGCAAAAAGTCAGTGTGAACAGGAACCCAACCAAAACTAATAATGCAACAATAGCCCCTTTTCCACCGCAGGAACTTTTCTCATTTACCCGGGATTTTGAAAAACCTCAGCGCATTTCCACCTAAATTACCCTGGTAAAAAAACTTTCCCTCAACCCCAAACTGTCCCTGAAAAAAGTACCTAGTATGGGGGGTAGGACTTTTCAGATTACTGGCAACTCTTGAGGTGCGGGGCTGTGTGCTGAAGACAGCTGATTGGTGGAATACACACTTGCAGCGTTCTGCACTTCCTGACACGGGCAGCCGCTGTAAACTTTATTTAATTTCCTCAAGCTTCATTTCGTTTGTGTTCTGATTAAGGAGGGGTACCGAAACCCGGTACTAAATTAGCTCTGGGGCTAAATTATCAAAGACCATAGTATTGATAAGTGCTAACAGTATCTCCTCTGTGCTGGCGCTGAACTCCTCCACATATACCGGTGAACAGCCAAGCAGAGGCGGTGGAAACAAAGTGAAGATAACTCGTAAATGACTCAAGCTGAAGGCAGCCACACTTACTACTGTAAATGCAATTAAACCTTGGCGAGTAAGAAGCCAATAATTTATCAATACATGTGTTCAGAAAGCATGAACATGTAAACATGTAGACAGGGATATTCAATATGCTCCATCCACAGTCTGTCATCCACTGACACTAATGTTATGTCTTACACAAGGACAGCACGCTGGTTCGGCTGATAGCGAATTGTTACTAATAAGCTGAAATGACAGCTGTCTGTATGTAGTAGTGCTGCACGATTAATCTAATCGCTGTTGCAATCACTATGTCAGGCTGTGCGATTACATAACGGCACAAAAGGCTGCGATTTGCGATTTAACCTAAATAAATGTTAACGTGTGTGCCTGTGAACGTGACTACATCTCCTGTAGTGTGTGGAGTTTGTTGACATTACGCCCACAAGCTATCCTGGTGTGTGCAGCATATATGGTCAGGTGATCACCCGGCGTGCAGCAGTAATCCCTGTATCCTTCGTTCCTTCGTTTTTCAAAATAAAACCAAATATGAAAAAACAAAATAATGACTTGTTTTTTCAATATGTGTTTCCAGAACCAAAATGAAAAAACGGATAACAGACCGGATTCGGGCCTTTCATACACTTTCAATATTTCCATCTCTCCGGAAGCCAAGTTATTTTCTTTTGCAAGCACTGGTTTCTTGTCGGACCGGTCAGAGTGACAACTACATCCGGTTCATGGAAGCTAACGCTTTGGCTAATAACCGCTGCGTGTGGAGGCTGCAAATTTGGAGAAATTGTTCAATATGAGGTAAGTTGTGCTAAGGTAACAATACGTGTCAGCTTCCTGTTTGCTTCTACAGCTGACATATTGGAATAGACTTCATGTGGAGAGTAATTTATATGTTATTTGAAGATTTATGTTTGACGCGACTCGCAAATTCGCCACATTCGGCCATAACGGCAGCACAGAAATAATGCTGTATTTAGGTGGATTTCAGCACCCACATGCATTTTCTTTGGGAAATGCCACTCTAGTTAATTTCTATAAACATTATAAAAGTAGCATGCTGGGATATAAATGCAATTTTTGTACTTTTCCATAGCACAGAACAAAATGAATTCATCTATGTTCTATGGGAAGCAACCAGGTGGACTTCAAACCAGGATTCCACCAGTCAAAAGTGACGACAGCTGCCTTGCCAGTGTGGATAGTGATGAAGACTACACTCCTACACCACGTTGGCACTATCCACTAAGCTACCGACGGCCTATTGCTGCCGGTTTCATCACCTGGTTAGGAGTGTAGTCTGTACGCAGCATGCACAGAGGCACTGGCTCGATCCTGGCCTGCGGCCGGTGTCATTCTCCCATTCTCTATTTCCCAATTTCATGCTGTCCTAAAGCAACAGGCCAAACAGATAATCTTATAAAAAAACAGCAGTAATAATGCTATAATTGTCTTGTAGAGTTTCAGCTTTTTGCCATTTACACATGGCCATATGTTTGTGAATGTAAACAAGTATACATGATGTGTATATAATGTAGATTAAAATGTCTGCACTCTTATAAAATGATTTCTTTTTTCTACACCAGGATATGAAAGCAGCAGTAGTACTGACAACAGGAGCAGCAGTGATGAAGACTCTGATGGAAATCACAATGCTCTTCCTAGCACCAGTGTTCTAAGTGAAAAGCTTGAGTTCTGTTTCACACTGGATTATAATAGTTGGTGTTATAGTCAGGACATTGAAAATAATTGTGTGGCATCAATACGGTTGGGACTCGTTAGGATTTTAACGATTCCGATTCCTTACTGATTCCTACATTATATTCAATATACTTGCTATACTTAAACAACAACACAAATGCAATCATACAAATACAAAAACTTTATTCTAACTGTTGCACAGTACAATTAGATGAAAATACACATTTGTGTGTGGTGTGTATTTCAGATTTAGAGCTTGTATCATCTCCCTGAGAGTATATAACAACAAAAAGTGATTCTCTGATTTCTACAGTAACACTATTACCTCAAATTAACCACAGCAATGTAATAAAAAATACTTACTCATTCATGCTTGGGCACTGTTATTTACGTGACAACACCTGAACAGAATACACACACATTGGCTGTTTGTTTCTACCGCTCCCCTCACTGGGAGCCTCGGACCTCCAGCCACCCACCTCCGCCTTGATTAAATGCTGAAAATTAAATAAAAGAGGGAGACAGGTTTTTCCTATTTTATCTTATTTTGTTATATTTCTCCCTCTCCCCTCGCTGGAAGCCTCGGACCTCCCGCCGCCCGGAGGTCTCCCTCTCCGCTGAGCACCCACGGGGCACGCCCGGCCTGTTAAATAGCCTGTAACCATAACAACTGTGTGACACAAACTCAGTGCTTTAGTAATTAAATAATGTCGGGCTCGGTCAGGTTCGGACAGAAATAGGTGCCGCACTCTAATGGAAATGCACGTGACTTTTTTTTTTTTTTTTACAATCTAGGAACCGTTTGCAGGAACTGTTAAGTGCAACACACACCGCCGCCGTACGCCGCGCGTCAAAACGCCCGCCTCCATTATATTCTATGAACCAACCCACACTGGGTTGGTTCATAGAATACTTTGACAAGAACTTTGATAAGAAACTCACCCGTGAAATCCAAGTTGTTGTTGCCTCAAAGTTTTTCCTCTTCTTCTTCCGTTACTAGCAGTTGGCAACCGTTGGTGACTAGTGTAGGTGCAGGCACCTAGCGGGCTGGGGTGGGAAATACACGTTGACGGTGCCGCTGCGCGCCGCTGCCAGTGTGTGTTGGGGGGCGGCACTTGACGTCCACAGCGCCGCGCCGGCGGCGGTGTGTGTTGCACTTTACTCCAAATGTGATGGAACCGGTTCCGGAACTGGAACTTTGGACCCGGTTCCAAAAAAGAACCGGATCTGGATCCCAACCATAGGCATCAATAAAATTTACATATCTGAGACGGGAAAATGTGTTTTAATATTTTTTTTTTTTTTTTTACCAATTTTTTCATATCATACCTAAATGTATATCTCTCCTATGTGCTAAAGAGAAATTAACAATCTCCAATTAATTTAGCATCAGCTTGAAAGTAAAAGCACATATAATTTTTTTTTTTTATATAATTGTAAATACATTGAGGCATTAAGGGGATAAAGCGACTGTTAATTTACACACATGTGCCTGTATTTTTTTTTTTACTATAATAATCACATATACAGTACAGGCCAAAAGTTTGGACACACCTTCTCATTCAATGCGTTTTCTTTATTTTCATGACTATTTACATTGTAGATTCTCACTGAAGGCATCAAAACTATGAATGAACACATGTGGAGTTATGTACTTATCATAAAAAGGTGAAATAACTGAAAACATGTTTTATATTCTAGTTTCTTCAAAATAGCCACCCTTTGCTCTGATTACTGCTTTGCACACTCTTGGCATTCTCTCCATGAGCTTCAAGAGGTAGTCACCTGAAATGGTTTCCACTTCACAGGTGTGCCTTATCAGGGTTAATTAGTGGAATTTCTTGCTTTTTCAATGGGGTTAGGACCATCAGTTGTGTTGTGCAGAAGTCAGGTTAATACACAGCCGACAGCCCTATTGGACAACTGTTAAAATTCATATTATGGCAAGAACCAATCAGCTAACTAAAGAAAAACAAGTGGCCATCATTACTTTAAGAAATGAAGGTCAGTCAGTCCAGAAAATTGCAAAAACTTTAAATGTGTCCCCAAGTGGAGTCGCAAAAACCATCAAGCGCTACAACGAAACTGGCACACATGAGGACCGACCCAGGAAAGGAAGACCAAGAGTCACCTCTGCTTCTGAGGATAAGTTCATCCGAGTCACCAGCCTCAGAAATCGCAAGTTAACAGCAGCTCAGATCAGAGACCAGATGAATGTCACACAGAGTTCTAGCAGCAGACTCATCTCTAGAACAACTGTTAAGAGGAGACTGCGCCAATCAGGCCTTCATGGTCAAATAGCTGCTAGGAAACCACTGCTAAGGAGAGGCAACAAGCAGAAGAGATTTGTTTGGGCCAAGAAACACAAGGAATGGACATTAGACCAGTAGAAATCTGTGCTTTGGTCTGATGAGTCCAAATTTGAGATCTTTGGTTCCAACCGCCGTGTCTTTGTGAGACGCAGAAAAGGTGAACGGAAGGATTCCACATGCCTGGTTCCCACTGTGAAGCATGGAGGAGGAGGTGTGATGGTGTGGGGGTGTTTTGCTGGTGACACTGTTGGGGATTTATTCAAAATTGAAGGCACACTGAACCAGCATGGCTACCACAGCATCCTGCAGCGACATGCCATCCCATCCGGTTTGCGTTTAGTTGGACAATCATTTATTTTTCAACAGGACAATAACCCCAAACGCACCTCCAGGCTGTGTAAGGGCTATTTGACCAAGAAGGAGAGTGATGGAGTGCTGCGGCAGATGACCTGGCTTCCACAGTCACCGGACCTGAACCCAATCGAGATGGTTTGGGGTGAGCTGGACCGCAGAGTGAAGGCAAAGGGGCCAACAAGTGCTAAACACCTCTGGGAACTCCTTCAAGACTGTTGGAAAACCATTTCAGGTGACTACCTCTTGAAGCTCATGGAGAGAATGCCAAGAGTGTGCAAAGCAGTAATCAGAGCAAAGGGTGGCTATTTTGAAGAAACTAGAATATAAAACATGTTTTCAGTTATTTCACCTTTTTTTGTTAAGTACATAACTCCACATGTGTTCATTCATAGTTTTGATGCCTTCAGTGAGAATCTACAATGTAAATAGTCATGAAAATAAAGAAAACGCATTGAATGAGAAGGTGTGTCCAAACTTTTGGCCTGTACTGTATATGCACATGTGTAAATTAACAGTCCCTTTATGCCAAAAGTCATAAAGAAAGCAATAGAAGAACATTTAATAAATCCCTGGAGGGTGGGAGTGGCAGTGGCAGGGCAGAAATCTGAGAGCAGAAATTCCGCAAGTGCACAGAAGCAGGAGAAAAACCAAAGCTCAAGCAGGAAATCTGTGCGAGCAACATGGTATCTGAGTGCAAGCACACAGTTTGAGCAGAAACAGAGTAGATCTAAGCACAAGCAGAGGCTATTTGAGTGCGAGGGCAGGGTTTGAGGGACAATATTACAAAATCTGAACGTGAAATCAATAAATAATGCTCTCAAACTGATTTACCACTCTCTTGAATAAAGACAAGGATAAACTCATAACTAGGCCACAAGCAGTTGAGAATGGAGCGCTCCTCTGCGAAGTTCAAAAGTTCCTCCACAGATCTCTTTATACAAGTACCTCAAGCCTCCTTTATTTATTTATTTTTTGCCTTTATTCACTGATGTAACGTTTTTGTCTCAATATTTTGTGTGATATCTTTATATATTTCTTCAATAATAATAATAATAATAATAATAATAATAAAGAAATTAAAATAAAAAAAAAAACTTGGCTTCCGGGTCATGCAATGTGTGAGAGATGAAAATATTGAAAGTGTATAAAGGGCCTGAATCCCAGCCTGTTATCCGTTTATTCCATTTTCCATTTAAACAGAAAATCGGAAATCGGAAAATGAGTCGTTATCCGTTTTTTCATTTTGGGTCTGGAAACAAATATTGAAAAAACAAGTCATTATTTTGTTTTTTCATATTTGGTTTTATTTTGAAAAACAAATGAACGAATGATTCAAGGATTAGCAGTGTCCAACATCGACGCTGAAGAAGAGCATGAGCACGACCATGAACAGGCTGAGTTGGTAGCGAAAAAAAACCCCATCTATTATATGGCGATACTTTGGATTCATGTACGGCAACATTTAACAGAAAGATGTGCTGTATAAAACTTCAAAAGTTTTACAGTCGCCACGTCCCATGCAACACGACCAGTCTATATCAGCACTTGAGACAGCACAAAGAAAAGTAGGAAGAATGCATGCGAGAGAAAGCCGAGCCATGTAACGTTAAAGACAAGAGAGACAACTGAAAGCCGCCAGAGCCTCATAAAACAACAACAAAGCACAATTACGCAAACATCCATAAGTGTCACGCCATATGACAAGACCTCAAAGAGACACAGGAAAATCACAGACTCCATAACAAACTATATAATAACAAATGAAAAACTGAGCAATTTTGCTCGGGATTCGTCCAACTTGACATGCTGCTGTGTTGTGTTACGGCCTATTCACTCGCTGGAATTTGTAATTTAGGTGACAACGCCTGAACGCAACACAGGCAACTGAGTGTATGTACAGTGCCGTGCTGCGCTGCTGTGTGAGCAGCGTGTTTGACTGTGCATAACAGCAGTCTGTTGATGGTCATTTACACACTGTCCATAACAATAACTATGTCCGGTCAGTGCAACCCTAATATAATGTAGGGGAAACACTGAATCAAGCGAGAAGACTCATGATACCATTTATTTATTATATTGTAATCACAATCGCAAATCACGGTATTATCCGACAAAATCGCAATCGCATATTTTTCTCAAATTGTGCAGCACTAGTATGTAGACTAACTTAGTTTGACACTTATCTTAAAATACTTTTAAACTTAGCAGCTGGCTGAGACAAACAGCCCCTCTTCTCTCCACCAGCACTAATGTAACATGTTACAAGCCAACAAGCTGGCGGAGCTGAATATACGACACACGCCGAATCATTTACGTCATCGGCCTGATTTGAATACATTTTCTGGAACTCTGAAACGCAAACCACACAGATTACCAGGAATTCTTTTACCCAGGTAAATAAATTCCTGGTAAGAAAAGTTCCTGGAAATGTTGGTGGAAATGGGGCTAATGTATCATTTTTTCCCTCTGGTGCGACCAAATGAACCAAACTGCAGGTCTAAAAGCACCCTAAAATAACACTTGGCTGAAACCATTTATGATGTTTTTTGTTTTTGTTGTGATTAATGTCCCCTTTTGTGCCAGGGAAACAAAGAATGCATTGATGGTGAGTCTACTGCATCCTTTTATCCCCAAGGCATCCGGGGTAAGATCTGTTTTTCCCAAATGTTTTCTAATTTTCTTGAGATGACGGGTGCTGTAAACATTGAGCCCTGTTTTTTAGCCTGCACAACATTGATTTGACACAACAGAAAAACAATGCCCGCTGCCATTAATGAATGTAATCCTACTTGCCGACAGGCTGATGGCAGTCAAAAAGGCAAATATCAGCTGATGCCGATGTGCGACCATTTAATCTGTGCTTCACTTCGGTTACCCTCGTCTTCCCAACCCTGTCTATGGAACACAGTCCAAAGTCCAATGGGTGGTGTTCTCTGTGTCAGCAGGACAATGTATGTGGGACTGTGTTAAAATAAACTACAGCGTGGGTGTTCATGATGTCGCCCAGTGCAATGGTGTGACTTAAGCACTATTCGGACGGGATTAGTTTTATATAGGGACATGGGGTAAAGTAATAATTACCAGAGATTTTAGTCCCGTCCGAATGTGCCATGTCAGTAATCATTATCGCACGATGTCAGTAAAGATTACCGCGACTTTTACCTACTGTAAAAGGGTCCCGGACAATTACCTCAGGTAATACTGATCCCGTGCGAATAGACCAGCAGCAAATATGTGTGTTAGGGCTGTCAAAAAAAAAATCGAAGTTAGAAATATATTCGAATATATATTTTTTTTTTATAAGTTCGAACCTAAATTTGATAATTTGAATATCATTGATAATTAATTAATACTATCAATAATGTTGTATATCACGGCGAATCCCGTTCGGGACGCAGAGGGAGGGAGAGGCGCCGACGGAGGAGCCCGCTGCGCCAACACCACCCACTGTGCTGTCCGCGATGTGTGACCTGTTCGGGGAGACATACAGGGAGAGTGTTGCACCTGCTGCCTCCCTGCCTACCCTTTTTGAAGAAGAGATGAAACGTTACCAGAATGAGACACCACTACGAGCCGACCAGGATCCACTGTTGTGGTGGAAAACTACGCACTGAAATATCCAAACATTGCTCAGATAGCGAGGCAGAAATTGGTCATACCTGGCACTATAGTGAGGTCAGAACGGGTGTTTTCATCCAAGTGTCACATTCATATTGCGTCAGCAATAAGCATCTTATTTTTTGTGGGGTTTTTTTGTAAAAAACAAAAAACAAAAAAAAAAATAGTAATACTAATAGCCTACTAATACTACTACTACTACTAATAAATTCTAATATTATTCGAACTCTGCTAAATTAATTCGAAAATATTCGAACTCAATTTCATGGTGCTTTTGACAGTCCTATCATACGCACATGACGGCAGGAGGGCACGGCGGTGCGTGAATGGATTTACCCCTCCCACTTGTGGTAGTTTTACTGATATTTCTTATCCCATGCGAATCGGCCATTAATGTTACTGACGTCCTGTGGCAAAGTGACATTACCCCAGGTGCCCATGTAAAACTAATCCCGTCCGAATAGTGCTTTACTGATGTGTTTTTAATGGTCTTAGACAACAGTGCCACAGAGGAAGAAGCTATAGCTGGCTTTGGATACACACAATACTTGTTAGTAATTGTTGGTGTGGGTATTTTCATGGAACTTGTTGTTGATAAAAATATAAAAATACCAACACATGGGAAAACAGGAATTATACTTACACTGCTGGAGCCACTATGGCGGTGGACATCTGCGTGGTTTTCAGCACTATTCAAATCTCCAATAAACTCCTCACATTTCTGGCAGTAAAACCCAATTACTGGTGTCAGAAAACTCAATCCTGCAACAGGTAAAGAAAGGTAGTGAAACATATGGAGAATTTTAGTGTATGGAAGACACTAAAAACATCAGGAAACATAGCCTTGTCATTAAAGAAAATTGCTTTACCATCCTGTTTCAACAATCCTTCCAGTTCTTTCATCAAGATTTCCATTTTATTTACTCGGAATTGTTTCTCATTCTTTCTTTCCTCATCGTCACCTGCCTTGGAAACACGATTGACAGTTTAAAAATTAAATAGTTTTGCCAGTCTTTGACGAATTCCACTTAATCACTCAGATGTTGAATAGCCAGTGACGCATCTTGGAAAACACTTACCTTGGGTTTATCAGAGGATGTCTGAGATGTGCCACTGCCATCACTTTTTTCCCGTTTCTCCTTTGTTGCTTCAGCAAGAAAGAATAACATAATCTTGTATTTGTATTTGTCAAAAGCAAAGAACAATAAAGACAGAGAAGCTAAATCCTCAAGCCAGGTGACATCAGACTCCAACTTACCGGGCACACCTCTCTGTTCAGCTGTCACAAAATGACAGCTGGACAAAAACAGATCCAAAATCTACTTGAGACAACTTATGATTCCAAATGAGACATTGGGTGAGCAAAGGCACACCAAAATATATATTACCTTCTCGCACACATCTGACTTTACTAATCAGCAGACGTGTTTACATCAGGTGACTTCTTAATCATTGAGCCTGGTGGTGTCCAACTTTATTTGTTGTCAAGAAATCCCATAATAAGATCAAAACAACAATGTGTTATACTATATACATATATATATACACACACACACACACACACACACACACATATATATATACATACATACATACATACATACATATATATATATATATATATATATATATACAGTACAGGCCAAAAGTTTGGACACACCTTCTCATTCAATGCGTTTTCTTTATTTTCATGACTATTTACATTGTAGATTCTCACTGAAGGCATCAAAACTATGAATGAACACATGTGGAGTTATGTACTTAACAAAAAAAGGTGAAATAACTGAAAACATGTTTTATACTCTAGTTTCTTCAAAATAGCCACCCTTTGCTCTGATTACTGCTTTGCACACTCTTGGCATTCTCTCCATGAGCTTCAAGAGGTAGTCACCTGAAATGGTTTTCCAACAGTCTTGAAGGAGTTCCCAGAGGTGTTTAGCACTTGTTGGCCCCTTTGCCTTCACTCTGCGGTCCAGCTCACCCCAAACCATCTCGATTGGGTTCAGGTCCGGTGACTGTGGAGGCCAGGTCATCTGCCGCAGCACTCCATCACTCTCCTTCTTGGTCAAATAGCCCTTACACAGCCTGGAGGTGTGTTTGGGGTCATTGTCCTGTTGAAAAATAAATGATTGTCCAACTAAACGCAAACCGGATGGGATGGCATGTCGCTGCAGGATGCTGTGGTAGCCATGCTGGTTCAGTGTGCCTTCAATTTTGAATAAATCCCCAACAGTGTCACCAGCAAAACACCCCCACACCATCACACCTCCTCCTCCATGCTTCACAGTGGGAACCAGGCATGTGGAATCCATCCGTTCACCTTTTCTGCGTCTCACAAAGACACGGCGGTTGGAACCAAAGATCTCAAATTTGGACTCATCAGACCAAAGCACAGATTTCCACTGGTCTAATGTCCATTCCTTGTGTTTCTTGGCCCAAACAAATCTCTTCTGCTTGTTGCCTCTCCTTAGCAGTGGTTTCCTAGCAGCTATTTGACCATGAAGGCCTGATTCGCGCAGTCTCATCTTAACAGTTGTTCTAGAGATGGGTCTGCTGCTAGAACTCTGTGTGGCATTCATCTGGTCTCTGATCTGAGCTGCTGTTAACTTGCGATTTCTGAGGCTGGTGACTCGGATGAACTTATCCTCAGAAGCAGAGGTGACTCTTGGTCTTCCTTTCCTGGGTCGGTCCTCATGTGTGCCAGTTTCGTTGTAGCGCTTGATGGTTTTTGCGACTCCACTTGGGGACACATTTAAAGTTTTTGCAATTTTCCGGACTGACTGACCTTCATTTCTTAAAGTAATGATGGCCACTCGTTTTTCTTTAGTTAGCTGATTGGTTCTTGCCATAATATGAATTTTAACAGTTGTCCAATAGGGCAGTCAGCTGTGTATTAACCTGACTTCTGCACAACACAACTGATGGTCCCAACCCCATTGATAAAGCAAGAAATTCCACTAATTAACCCTGATAAGGCACACCTGTGAAGTGGAAATCATTTCAGGTGACTACCTCTTGAAGCTCATCGAGAGAATGCCAAGAGTGTGCAAAGCAGTAATCAGAGCAAAGGGTGGCTATTTTGAAGAAACTAGAATATAAAACATGTTTTCAGTTATTTGACCTTTTTTTGTTAAGTACATAACTCCACATGTGTTCATTCATAGTTTTGATGCCTTCAGTGAGAATCTACAATGTAAATAGTCATGAAAATAAAGAAAACGCATTGAATGAGAAGGTGTGTCCAAACTTTTGGCCTGTACTGTACATACATACATACATACATACATATATAGATACACATACATACACTGCCTGGCCAAAAAAAAAGTCGCCACCTGGATTTAACTAAGCAAATAGGTACGAGCCTCCTATTGGATAATTACTGCATGGGCGATTATCTTTCAGCTGGCAACAAGTTATTTAACCCCAACTGGTGCAATGAGTTGCTTCTCATTTCCTAAACAACCATGTCGAAAGACACATCCCGTGGTTGTGGAAAAGATGTTAGTCTGTTTGAGAAGGGTCAAATCATTGGCATGCATCAAGCAGAGAAAACATCTAAGGAGATTGCAGAAACTACTAAAATTGGGTTAAGAACTGTCCAACGTATTATTAAAAACTGGAAGGATAGTGGGGACCCATCGTCTTCGAGGAAGAAATGTGGCCGGAAAAAAATCCTCAATGATCGTGATCGGCGATCACTTAAACGTTTGGTGAGATCAAATCGAAGAAAAACAACAGTAGAACTCAGGGCTATGTTTAATAGTGAAAGTAAGAGCATTTCCACACGCACAATGCGAAGGGAACTCAAGGGATTGGGACTGAACAGCTGTGTAGCCTTAAGAAAACCACTAATCAGTGAGGCTAACCGGAAAAAAAGGCTTCAATTTGCTAGGGAGCATAAAGATTGGACTCTGGAGCAATGGAAGAAGGTCATGTGGTCTGATGAGTCCAGATTTACCGTGTTCCAGAGCACCCATCATGCCTAGTGCCTACTGTACAAGCCTGTGGGGGCAGTGTTATGATCTGGGGTTGCTGCAGTTGGCCAGGTCTAGGTTCAGCAACAGTATGTGCTCAAAGAATGAGGTCAGCTGACTACCTGAATATACTGAATGACCAGGTTATTCCATCAATGGATTTTTTCTTCCCTGATGGCACGGGCATATTCCAAGATGACAATGCCAGGATTCATCGGGCTCAAACTGTGAAAGACTGGTTCAGGGAGCATGAGACATCATTTTCACACATGGATTGGTCACCACAGAGTCCAGATCTTAACCCCATTGAGAATCTTTGGGATGTGCTGGAGAAGGCTTTGCGCAGCAGTCAGACTCTACCATCATCAATGCAAGATCTTGGTGAAAAATTAATGCAACACTGGATGGAAATAAATCTTGTGACATTGCAGAAGCTTATCGAAACAATGCCACAGCAAATGCGTGCCGTAATCAAAGCTAAAGGCGGTCCAACGAAATATTAGAGTGTATGACCTTTTTTTTTGGTGGTGACTTTTTTTTTGGCCAGGCAGTGTATATAGATACATATACATATATATATATATATATATATATATATATATATATATATATATATATATATATATATACACACACACATATATATATACATATATATATATATATATATATATATATATATATATATATATATATATATACATATATATATATATATATATATATATATATATACATATATATATATATATATATATATATATATATATATATACACACACATATATATATATACACACACACACACACACATATATACATATATATATATACATATATATAAATATACATATACACATATATATATATATATATATATACATATACATATATATATATATATATATATATATATATATATATATACACACACATATATAGATACACACACACACACACACACACACATACATACACTTTTGGGATCATCAAATGTAATTCAAAATAATTAACTCAAGTTAAAAAAGTTGTCTGCAATATGAAGATGTGAAGGTATGGTTAGTACAAATAAAATCTAAAAAATAATTTCTGACTTAAATGGATTAAATGGATTCTCACCTTTGATCAGTGACTGTAAAGACTCCAGAGCTTGCCGTACATTGATGTTACTCAGTGCTGGTAATGCTAAGCCTGCTGCTGCTCGGTCTGACGCAGGAAGTGCAGGACTCAGCTTCTTCCCCTCCTTTTGACCCTGCATCTTTACCATGACCTCGCTGATGTCTGCTGTGCCCAGACTTTTTAATATGTTCTTGATCTTCTCACACTCACTGCTGTCCAGATTAGCTATGCTTGTGGGAGTCATATGAAAAGGTTGCTTCAGGTCAAATGGATCCCCAGCACTACTGAATATGGACTTGCTCTGATAATGCTGACTGCCAGAACAATCCGTTTCCTGTAATTTGGTGTGTTCTCCAATCTGGGAAAATGCTGCAAAAAGTGCTGTGGAAGTTTTACTAGCTTGTTTTCCTCCAGTGTCTTCATTCCCATACAAGAATGACTCTTCATCTTCAAGCTCCTCAGCTTTCAGGACTGCAGAGTCCTCCTGACTTTGTCCTTGAAGCCAAGAGAAGTCACTGCCTGTTCTGTCATGAGGAAGGAGCATGTCATTTTCCAACGATGTTGAATTCTCTTCATAGTCATGTTGCTGGTGTCTGTGCTCATCAGATATGCTCTCCACTTTTTTGCTTTCATCTGAGGCCTGTGCAGAAGAGATCATAGCAATGACATACACTTAACAAATGGTAGCTCCTTCACTTTAGCTCGCTTTGCTAATTATTAAATGTTTTGGAAAATGAGTCTATAAGTCTTTGCTGGTCAGATCAAAACTTTATTTTTCTTTTATCTAGTGCTTGCATGAGGTAGTGCACTGTCCATTGATGCAGTGCAGTACAGCACAGTCAGCACTAATCCCCCACTGGGATAATCACATTTTTCTACACTGTACACACACTTCTGCAATTTTCTATTAAGGATCATCATCAACTTAAAACTTTCTATTGTACAATTATTTCAATGCACTGTTCTCCAGTTGGATGACTGATACAATGAAACTGACGACAGCGGCTCAGTCTGTGGGGCGGAGACTTGAATTGCTAACCTTGCCTTCTAACTGGAGAGATGCACCAAACCCTAATGGCTCAGAGTGCTTTCAATAAGGCAGCTCTTTCACTTGGACATCTCCACACAACCATGCATAGCAACAGGTCCTATGTGCTTACATGTCAGGTAGTAAAATAGTTTTTCGTCAGCAGCTCTATAATAAGTCCCTCGAGAATTTCGTAGTTTGTTTTTGGGAGTGTTGCAGCCTGAAGTGTCGGATAACACAGCAGATTTTCTAACATCTTGCGATGCATATTACAATGTTTACAGGCATTTTTGCAATGAAATAGCAGGGCCAGTTGTAGTTGCAAAAATATTTGTCATAGTGTCTCAGATTCTGAGCTTATTATTATAAGCATTTAATGTTTCTGTCAGAATATATTTGTGATGGTGGTGCTGGGGGGGATAGGGGGCAACAACAGCTAATCTCCGACAATCAATCAGGAAACAAAAAAGGGTAAGGATAGCCATGTGATGCTAAAAGTTAGCGTTGTCACTGTATGTTTTTTACTCTGTCCCAGAAACAGAGCTCCGGTCCCACAGCAGCAGTCTCAAAGCAAATCAAGACGCTGCAAGCAGCTCTACAATGAATTCACATTTTATACATTTTAAATAATCTAAATTGCAAGGTTGAATTTACGGCAATTGTCTGAATTTGCGTTAATTGTTGCGATTGCAACATTGCAACATTCTGGAGGGGCTGTATAATGGCTCCACTACTGCAGCCCAGTGTAGGCATCACATGGCACCTCACATCCAAGAAGTAAATGGTTATGATCTGGGTTGGGTTGAGGTGCTTGTGGAATAATTAGTGTCTACACACAAACACAGTGTAACACCTATGGCTTAAGTGTATATATAAGTAATAGTTTTTGAAGTGAAATGAAAAGGATCTTTATAGACTTAGGCTTCAATTCACTATCTAGCCAACTGCATCTGCTGTTTCCAAAATGTTTGTATGAATGGGTCAGAGTTTCTGTACAAGTGTGCACCTTTTTCCTTCAAGTTTGTTTTTTTAAATCCAAACTTACCTGTTTGAACTTGCATACACATGTTTCAAGGCCCATTTTGTGCATACAAAATGGTTATATTTGGGGTAATTTACTTTGCATTCCTTACTGACCTTTGAAAACAAATTTCGTAATTTCATTACACACAGGACAGCAACACCCCATCACCTTATTAACACCTCTTTCAGTCTGTGGCAGATCAGCCCCATCCCACCAACTAACAGCTGCAGCTATCAAGTTTTAAAATCAAGTTCCATGAAATTGGTAGAAGCTAGTAGTCATACATTAGACACTAATAACAGTCTAAAACAAGGCATTTTGGACAAAAAATCATGTGCTCTACCTGAATAGTAAGGATAGCATCCTTGAGTGTGGGCAACCGCTCCTCCAGTTCTTTGCTGTTCATGACCAGCTTCAGTCCTTCTAACAGACTATTCCCCATGAGGTTATTACTACTGCTAACACTGCTGCTGTTGTGGCTGGGGCTCCTTTTTCTCCATTTGTTTGTGCCGTGGCTCTTTTCACCACTGCTGCTTCTTGACTTGGACCTCCTGGCCCGGCTCTTGCTCCTAACACGACTCTTCTTCTCGCCCCGGCTCCGGCTCCTACTCCTACTGCGAGCCCTGCTCCTGCTCCTTGCCCTGCTTTTGCTTCTCGCCCGACTCTTTCCACGAGCACGACTTTTGCTCCTTCCTCTGCTTCTGCTGGGTACCTGGCTTTTGCTTCTGGCATGGCTCCTGGCTCTAGATTTGCCGCGGCTTCGACTACGGCTTTTGCTTCTGGTCGCTTGCTTCTGGAACTCAGGGTCTAATTTGACTGCTTCTTTCAGGACGTTAGCTGACTTAAAAGCTTCAGCCAGATTGTATGCCATGTTTCCTTTAAGATAGTCTGGGAGAGGCTTGTTGGCTGCAATGCATCTCAGGAATTCTTCACCAGCTTGTTCACTGAAAAGCAGCATGCATTTGTTTCAAACAACAGCAAATTCAAAATGAGTGCAACTGTTCCTGCTTGGACTTACACAAAACATTTCATTAACACAAACACACATATACCTGCTGTCTGGAAGATGATGTTCCACAGGAGCGGGATTCCACTGTGGGACCTGAATATGTGGTTGTTGTGCAGGAGGGACGATCTGCTGGCTGCCTCCCAAAGCAATCACTGTACTACGGTCTATGGAGAAACTGCTACAGTGGGGCTGAGAGTATTCAGAATTCATGTTATAGTGCTGTACAAGAAAGATCTGCAACAGCATACTTAAAGGAGCAGTGTGTAGGATTTAGTGACATCTAGCGCTGAAGTTGCACACTGCAACCCACTGAAACCCCTCCCCCTACTCCTCCCTTTCCAAGAGTACAGTAGAACCTATGCTGGTATTCTGCTAATGTAAAACGTGAAAGGCCCTCTCTTAACCCAGTGTTTGGTTTGTCCATTCTAGGTTTCTGTAGAGACATGGCAGTACAAGAAGGTGGGCTTCATAAACAGGACCCACACCCAGATAAGAAGGGCTAATCCTAAGCTAACAGGAAAAAGTTTGTAGTTTCAAGTGAGTATACACTTATAAATATATAATTATGAATATTAAATTCCATTTCTGCTAATAGAAAGCCCCTTAATTCTCCACACTGCTCATTTAAGATGATACTTATTTGATGTACAGTTACAAATCATATTAAATCAAAAGGTACAGTTGTACATTGTTCAACATTTGTTTTTAACCTTTGAGTAGTAAGTGCACACTGACTACTTGACAACTTGAGCAACTGCCTAAATGGTCTCGTGTTACAGGGCTCAGAATACTTTCTCTGTGCACACACATTGGTGCCGTGAACTTTTAAAATTACACGCATCAATGTTTTTCTAACCAGCACCAGAAACATTTTTACATCACTATTTGGTGTACTGGTCTCTCTTTCTCTGCACTTCCACCGTGCCCTGGTCCAACCAAAATTAGAGTCATGTACAGTGAAACCACTTCAGATTATATATGGTCAGAAGAACATTTTGAGCAGCTTCTCTACAAACCTATTATTGATTATTTTTCTTATCATATTAGGACTTCTTTGATAATGTCAAACATTACCAAAATATCACAATTCTTTTTCAATAAATGACATGTCATGTGACCCATTTAAAGTTAATATCCAAATATACCACTGCACAGGTTAAGCCTATTCACATGGGATTTGTTTGCTATTTCAATTTTATATTAAAATTTTTGCTCAGTATAAATGTGCCACTGGATGTTACTGAGGAAAAACAAAAAGATTTTTCATGAAAAATATTTTTTTGTAAAAAGAGAAGCAGTAAAATCCCATATGAAAAGTTATGTTCTGTGTAGTCATACATTTTGATATTAAATTTGAGTCACTGGGACACATTACACTGAAAAAAGGAAAATAAAAAAAAGGCAATTATTTTCTATCAAAATATTTATCTAAAATAAAAGAATTACACTTTGATGAAGACAATAGGTGTGCTGTGCTGTTTTTTCATAAATTTTACTAATATTGGCAAGTCAGAATGAAAGTATTAAACAAACACTGGTTTTGTGTTATTTAAACAGTAATACATTGGAGATCCCTCAAGCCCAGTTCAAACCAAAGATTAACAAGAAGATGAAACCATTTTAGAATGCTGCAGAGACAAGTTGCAGCAGTGTGAACTGGCCGGTCTGAGCCTGACTCAAGCTAGCTGATGGTGTCATCTGCAACTCAGCTGGTCAAATTGCCGGCGGCTGGTTTTAGAACCTGAGGCTGGTCAACTGTGTCTAAATCAATCAGCTTGTAATTAAGTCCACTGGTCAAGTCAAAATGACCGCAGACGGTGTGTTCGCTTGCTACAGCAGGTGCTCTGTCCCCACTGAGCCTTCTGTTTCCGGCCTCACGGTGTGCCCAGTGGGTCTCTGCTGCTGCTTGCTGTATGTGCTTATGCCCCCCCCCACACAGACACACACATTCTCACTGGATGATTAATTGGTGCTGGTTATTTATATTATTGTGGTGTATTTATTATGAATACAGTCCATCTAATGCTCATTTTGTTTGTTTTTCACAGTTTAATCACTACTTCAAATGCAACTGTAGCCAGTGTCTCACTGTGACTATCCTCTTTCATATTTTAAAAAGCTACATATTATATATGGCCACAAAATAAGCCTGAAAAGCTGGACACCAGAATGGAAATACAGACTTGTTGCACAGAGATGAACTGGGAGGTTTTTAGAACGTTACAGAACGGGACATTGCGAGTAGCTGCAAGCTGTGAGTAGTTTCAACTAGTCTCTTTGCAAATCTTTGGTCTAAACTAGGCTTAAATTAGCCCCCAGCAGTTTAACGGAGGGCTGGGAGGTGAGCTGTTCATCCTCCTCCTGCCAACACCTGGTGAAACTGAGTAAGAAGACACCGCTGGGTCTGGAGTGAATGGCAGTGTTTGTAATCTCACACGTACGCACTGCCTACTACTTACTCAATCTGGGAAAAACTGGAAGCAAGCTGAGCTACGTTCCTGGGGGCTAAATATTATTAATTATACTAAAGCACCATGACTGTGTCACATGTCTGACAGCTAGTCCGACCCCGCCAGCTGCTCCATACCTCCAAAAACGTCACAATTCTCCAAACAGGCATCATTTGGATTTACTGACCACATATTGGGAATCTAAGAGATTACCTTTGTGCCTGAGTAAATATTAAAACTTCGTAAAGTGACATATTAACAGCTTTTTGCCTGGCTCAAAATCTCCCGTTAGAGGCTGCTGCGCTGTCTCAAGAGAGAAATGCATTGTGGGGCAGCTGAGTATGTCCAGTACTTCATCTAATGACTAGATGCATCATATCCTGGGCATTACACTTGGTACAGCTGGCAAAAGCATATTACTAGTTGTTTGGCCTTTCTGCACCTTTGTATGTGTTGCACTAATTTGTATTTGCACATGTAGATTGTTATTTATATTTGACTGTTTTAGTAATGTTTGTATGTGCAAATCTGTTTTCCTGTGCTGAGCGCTGCCGTTTTTTCCCTTTTTCATATTAAGTTCTTTACCATATGCATTTATGTTCTATTCTATAAAACCAGGTTTGTATACTCTTTCCATAGTCACGCACTTCTTAAGCTTTTTCAAAAGTTTCTTGCACCTAGAGCTGTGGTAAATTACATTTTTTATATACATATATGTGGATATACAAAATAATTTTCACTTCATCACATTAAATCAGATGTTATTGTGCTATAAACTACCAAAATCAGATTTCATGATAGCATTTTACAGATGGGTGACAAATTAGAGGAAAACACAAAAGTTTATGCTTTAAAATGTGTAACTTCTCTATAAGTACACCTGACATCTATTGCACGTCTGTAGGTCCTGGAAGAGGAATCCCTCCTCAGTTGCTCTTTCTGAGGTTTCTACTATTTTTTCCCCCCGTTTTCTTGGGGAGTTTTTCCTTAACCGCTGCGAGGGTCCTAAGGACAGAGGGATGTCGTATGCTGTAAAGCCCTGTGAGGCAAACTGTGATTTGTGATATTGGGCTTTATAAATAAAATTGATTGATTGATTGATCCTAGGGATGCACCGAAATGAAAATTTGTGGCCGAAGCCGAAGCCAAATAATATTAAACGCTTGGCTGAATACCGAGTACCGAATATCATTGTTTAGTTTTTCATTAGTTTTTGCAGATGAACCCCCTCCAGATTAGTGTTGTCACGGTACCAAAATTGGATCCCACTGTACGATACCAGTGAAAGTATCACGGCTCTGAATAGTATCACGATACCACAGCGAAAATGAGGCAGATGTACCTTTTGTCATTTATGAAAAGATAAATCACTTTTCTATAATACATCACTGATATTTCAGTGGAATAAATTACTTATTGACTTATTCATACTTCAAAAACAGCATCAATCAGTGATGAACATAGGGGAATCAAAATAAAATAAATAAATAAAATAAGAATCAACCAGCCACCCTCCTCCCCTGACAAGTCCCTTCATAAGTAAAGAACAGTCCCTAAAGTGTGGTGAGGTTTGTGGACCGTGAACGGCTCGTTTCTCCTCTGACACATCACGTACGGTCTGTGTTCGGCTGGCTTGGCTGTTCAGGTACTTCTGGGCAGTCCACACGCCAAGAAGAGGATATTATTGGAGCCGACTTCTCCGTCGCTGGTAACGTTTACCTGATGGCCGCCGTATTTGACAGGAATACATTCCTGTCTGTGTCTTTGACCCCCATTCAACCCACAATCGATGGGATTCGCCTTTCATTTCTGCTGCTGGTTGAAATCTGTAGGCTGCTCGCACAGCGTGCTGAATGATTTAAGCCTATTTTGCTCGCTCAAAACTATTTTTAGTCGCAAATGCGAGTGCGGTGACGGACGGATTGCCACACTGCCGACATTTTACTCCGCGCGCCACGGCACGCTGTTTGATTGCGTTATCAAAACACGTCGCTATTATTCGGCCTTGCTTTTAGCTTATTCCACCGAATACCGAATGTGTGTTTTTTGCAATATTCGGCCAAATATATTCGGTTACCGAATATTCGGTGCATCCCTAATTGATCCTGTATAATCTGGCTGAGCCAATAGTAATGGCAGATACAATTCCAAGCAGTTTCAAGCATTTATTAAAAATCCAAGCAATTTTTTAAAAAAGAGCCACAAAGTCATTGTTTAAAACAATATATTTGTGGTCATTACAACTGCAAGTTGTGCCATGGTTTCAAAAACAGTACTGACAAAGATTTGTGAATTGGTACAGTGGTTCCCAACTGGTGGATCCAGGGGCGGAAATCCCGGGGGGGACAAGGGGGACATGACCCCCCTCTCAAGTAAAGCTGTACCCCCTAGAATAATTTGAGACACAATTAATAATTTTTGAACAATACAGTAGAATTTATTAAAAGCACAATGTAAGCAGTGCTCATTATAATCGCGCAATAATGTGCTATTTAAATCTTAAAAGATTTAGTCCCCCCCCTCCCATTCCTAGTAGTGGTATATCCCACACTCTTTCCAACGGGCGGGGCTAGGCTGGACCCGGCTGCCCACATCGCGGGGTAAGATGTACACTCACACAGACACAGTTTAACTTACACAAGTTACGAAACATCCCATTTACTATTACAACAAGCCCCAGGCTCAGACTGATAATATAAACTGTCTACAACATTTCTCCTGCATTGTTCAAAAGCCTGCTCAATTATGAGTGCTGCTAAGCTAAAAGCTAATGATTAAGCTCAGAGTTTAGTGATAGAGAGGACAGGAGAGAAAGAAGAGGGAGAGGACAGGACAAGAGCAGTCAGTGGCGGAGCGGCTCGTAGCTAATGGGTACCTGTCTGCAGGCTCTCTACCTGTCAGTGAGACAAAAATGAAAGACGTGCAGTTTAACCGATGAGGAGCGGTCATTACGCGCGACTATTACACACGGTTGTGAGGTGCGCAGCGGCAGATCTCACAGCACACTATTTATAAACCAGTTTACCAGTTTAATTGCAGGAAATGTTTAGTTGTTTAGCCATTTCTCTTAAGTATAGACATTCACTGTATATCCACTTTTCTACATGTGGCTGCTGCTGGCTTGAGTTTTGACTCTCTCGTTATCAATAACTTGCAACGCTGAGATAAATGTTTAAAGTCCAAAAAAAGGTTATTTATTACGAACAGGTCAATAAAACAGGTTTCAAAATTCAAAATACCTTGGAAACAAATGAAATATTCAGTATTACACATTTTCTTTGGTTACTTTTCTTTCAAACATTTTTTAAAGTTATGATCTCACTGCCGGTAAAAAAACAAGGGAAAAAAACGGTTTGCTCCTGCAGCCAGCCAGAGACGAAGGATCCATTCCACACACCTGAGCCAGAGAAAAAAGAGGGAGAGAAAGTGAGAGATCCGAGTTTCTGTCTTGGATGAATGAAGCCTTATTGTTTTGCTGCTATTAAATAATGAGAGACATGTTTTCTCCGTTTACTTCATAGCATAAATATTCACACTACTGCGCACGGGGAGACAGAGACCTGCTCTGCTCCAGACACACTCAGCACCTTGGACAGCAAAGCGCACCTGACTGTTGTCGATGTGTACATGTTAATTTGATTTCAATCATTTTGTTTTAAATCTGGACATGTGCAGGTGGACTCAGCCAGTGCTAAGAAAGGTCCTATGTCTACCTGTTGGAGAGACAGAGAGAAGATTAAAGCATCAAATTGCGGTTAAAGATGCTATATAAAAGACAGGATACAACTTTTTTTCCTTGTCCCCCTGGAATTATTCTCTAAAATTTTACTGTTTACCCCCCCCCCCCCCCCCCCAACACTGAAATGGGATTTTTGCCCCTGGGTGGATCACGGTCCAAAAGTGAATGTGGGTTGCGGGCCATTTTGAACAGACCACAGGTGACTCACAAACTGGTAAGGTTATAAAAAACACACTTAATTTTTAAGTACAGTGAATTTCTGGCACAATGCTTTTATTTTGAAGTGTCGTTTCCTGCTGTAGAGTGAGTGACTAATGGATAGCAACTTGACAGAGACGGTAAACTAGCTCGACAACCCAAACCCAAGTATGATGTTAAATATATTAACCAGTGTGGACCTTAAAATAATGACTAAAAAGAAATATGGACCCTGTGGTTGGAACAGTTGAGATATGCTGTATTAGTATAAACTACTCAAGTAGTGCATCAGACCCTCTTGTATATCCCTGCCCTCCTCCCCAGCACTCTGTGCCAGAGCCACCCTTGGTTAAGAGGGCTTTACAGCATACGACATCCCTCTGTCCTTTGGACAATCACAGCGGATAAGGAAAAACACCCCCAAAAAGCCCCTTTAACGGGGAAAAAAATGGTAGAAACCTCAGGAAGAGCAACTGAGGAGGGATCCCTCTTCCAGGACGGACAGACGTGCAACAGATATCGTACAGACCAGATCAACATAATAAATTTACAGTATTCCATATGACAAAATGATACATAGAGAGAGACAGAGACAGAGAGAGATGAAGGACAGACACTACTATAGATTTTTCCAGGTATCAGTGCTCTGCACTTTTTTTATTGTACATCTGTTGTTATACTGTCAGCCACCCAATATCAGGGAATGGCTTCAGAAGCCATTTCTGCAAGAGATAGGCAGAATCCACTAGGATGTAATAGCAAAAATTCAATCCACCAATGTTGAGAAAAAGCTACCAGGTTTAAACAGCTCCCACAATTACGCCTTTTCCACCAACATGGAACGGTTTGCGTTCTTGTTCCTGCAACTAAATTTGAAACATCCAGAGCATTTTGACCAAAATAAAATTGGTTCAGAACCCAAAAACTTGATTCTCAACAGGGTTTTCTTGGCCTTGAAGTGCGAGTCATAGTGACATCACTGGGTGTGTTATATTCTACAGGTTGGAATGAGAGGATGGAGAAGGCAGCAATGGGGAAGTCAAGTGAGAAATCATCAAAAAGTGTGCAGTAGTCTCATTAACAGTTGGTCTATGCTTGTTTTTTGGGTAAAAAAACAACAACATAGTATTTGTATATTTGTACATGTTATGTGTTTGTATGTCCTTTTACTGTTTGAAAGACACCAAAGACAAATTTCCACTGAGGTGGATAATAAAGTGTATCTATCTAAAAACAAATGTGTTCTAACAGAACAAAAGCTTCCAGGTAATTAATGTAATCTGCCATTTTGCTACCATTGTTTACTTCCATTGTCCATTGTGCAAGGCCCTCTGCTGATGACACATCCTTGATTATAATGGTTTTGCTCAACAATGGGGTAATGCAGGCTAGTTAACCAGATAGCACCAAGCTGATTTGGTGGAAAAGGGGTAAATGTTGACAGTATTAGAGCTCGAGCATTGTGCAAACTCCCAAACATTCCTGAATATACACTCCACAACAGTCCTTTTCCATCTACAACTTCTTGAAGGATGATGGAATGCCAGCCTTTACGATTGAAGTTGTCACACTGGTACTTCTGCGGTGCCAAAATGGGTATGTGTGACCCATCAATTGCACCAATACACTGTGGAGGCCCCCAGCTGTTGTCAATGTAGGCTGCCATTTCTTTAAGTTTTTCTCATTCTAGAAAATGAGTGTGATCTGGAACCAACAACATGCTTGCAGCTCACAGAACTGTCACACTCTCTTCTCCATCGCTGGACATAGCTTGTTACACGAGTGCAGAAATATTCATTTGGACATCCTGAAATTCTGCACCCACCCAAGCACAATCACATCCCACCACTTGTTGGCTTGGTTGAAAGCCCAAACTATTAGTCTGTTGCAGGACTTTAGAACAGGTGCGTGATCTGAAAAACACATACACAGCACATGTAGTGAGCAATGGCAGTGGTAAAGGAAATATTCAGATCCTAAAGTACTAGTACCACAATGTAAAAATACTCCACACTCCAGTCCTGCATAGAAAATGCTACATCACTTTTCACTAACATAAATGTTACTTATTCACCCATCAGAGGGGAAATTCGAGTGTTACAGCAGCACAAGGACAAAATAGATATAGATTAATAGAGAAAATCAAAGAGAACAAATGGATACGTGTGTAAGTTAAGTATATAATACACAGAAACTGTACAAAAGCATTGCACGCAAAATGCAGAATAATGCAGCCAACAGCAGTAGTAACAGCAACTGTCGCATAGTGGTGTGATTAGTGGGGAGTTATTAAGTAACAGTATAATGTTAGTATAATCAGAAAAAAGGATTTCACTGTTGCAGCCTGCTGATGTGAAGCTAAGTTATAACTATTTTCTGTAAAGCTGTATCTGATGAACATTTTCATTATTAATGTGTATGTTATTTTCTCTATTGATCTATTGATTGTTTGGTTCACTTCGAAAAATTCAGAGAATAGTGAGATATGCTGTCACAATAACCCACTCAGTAGCCAGAAGATGGCTAACAAGTACAACGCATGATGTATAATGCTTGCTTTGACTAACCAACTTACTGTAACTTTTATACTGCTGGGCTGTTTGGTTTCTATCAAGCTAACAAGCAACTTTAGCTCGTTAAAGTACATTACAGCGGATGACTCAATTGTAACAAAGGACACAAAAGCCTAGGTTAGCTTACCCTCTTGTGCCATCTTTGTTGTCTCGCCCACAGGTGGTTGTCTTCTTCGTCGCCTTGAGCCTTTTCTCAAACGAAGCTTGTCTCTTTGTAATAGCCATATAGTGTTTCCTGAGATATGTTTCTTGTGTCGCATTAGATATGATGTCACGCTACTTTCGTGGTTGATGCGGCTAAAACCAGAATGTAACAACCCTGCCAACATTAAGAGCACTGTCTGCAGTGGAAACTTAAACCACACTAGGGTTAAGGTATATATCGGTTAGGGCTGTAGTCAACCAAAGAAAATCTTGGTCGACTAAAGTCGCACATAATCTTCAACTAATCAATTAGTCGTGGGGAAAAAAAATGTGCACGTTATTTTTACTTGTGTGGTGGTGTCTGTGTCACTCTGCAGTTACACCTCCAAAACACTAGTCAGCAGTGGAGGACTGTGTTAAGTGCTGTAAAGTTTAGTTCAAATCAAACTTTATTTATATAGTTGATTCAAAACACACATTAAATATGGCTTAATAGAGACATTTTCAAACACAAGTAAGCAAATTGGCTTCACTATAAATCGCAGAACTGACAGACAAACACTTGTCTTTATCTGGACACATTTCCCCCACCAAGACAACATGCTAACGTTATTAGCACAAGTCTATGGCATTTTACATTGTATAAACTAGCCTAGGGTCTAGCGATCTTTTTCTCTTCTCATAAAAAACCAGGGACAACAGCAACATGTAACACAGGTAATGGCACATAGTTTGGCTCCATTACAGCTCACAAGATTCACCGACAAAACAACTGTCACACTTACCACGTTCTCCAAACAAATACAACATGCTAACTTCAGGGCTGCCAACTTTTCAAAAAACCTTGGAGTGAGATTTGGTGGGGCCAACCAAAATTTTGCCACATACACTGCAATTTTTTGTATGGTCCATTCAGCATCATTACCATACAACAAAAACGTTTTTTTTGTTGTTGTTGTTGTTTTTTTTAAATATACCATTTTCCATAGAGTGCCGAAGTTACACCCTTTCCAGTGAAGCTCATGGGACCTTAGATCGGAAAAAATATGAATGGCAGTGAATGAGGAGAGAAATATTATCTTTTGTTCCCGTTTGAGTTGTGACATGAAATCCAAATATGTCGTTAATGAATTTAAAACATAAATTTTAAGGTCAAGAAAGTCATACTTTGTGGTAAAACTGTTAAGATATAAGCTTTTGAAAAAAACGCAATTAGAAAAACTACACAGGAGGCGGTCGCGTATGTGATGTCATAGCTTTCGCTCGCTTCCAGCAGCTTTGAGTGACTGCAACCTGGAACAAAACAGACAGACATCTTCAATCATAAATTGATTAATCATAAAACAGTGGAATTTCAGCGGGGAGGCCAAGCTGCAGGAAGCCAGCGAAAGCTATGACGTCACATACACGACCTCCTCCTGTGTACTCTTGAGTCTTTCTAATTAAAAAGCTTATATCTCAACAGTTTTACCACAAAGTATGACTTTCTTGAGCTTAAAATTTATGTTTTAAATTCATTAACAACATATTTAGATTTCATGTCGCAACTCAAATGGGAACAAAAGATAATATTGCTCTCCCCATTCACTGCCATTCATATTTTTTTCCGATCTAAGGTCCCATGAGCTTCACCGGAAGGGGCGTGACTTTGGCACTCTATACATCAGTAGTTCTCAATGTATTAGCCTAACTCAGAGTGTACCAATTGAACCAACTGACCCAACAGTACGACACAAGACACAGCACGGCTCAAATTTGTGCATGTTTACTCTGGGATTCTGTATAAAAATAAAGTAATCAAATAGTAAACAGATATGCAACATCATGCAAGAAACATTTAAATAAAAATGAAAACCCCCAAAAGCCATGTTATTGTGACATTTTTGAACATCCCCAAACTACATGCAGCTAATACCAATTTAAATTAAAAAAAAAAAAAATTAAAGTTTAACCATTTATACAAACAATTCCCAAAAGAGGGAGGCTACTGTCAAAGTCCTTAAGATCTGTGTGCTTTGTTGTACTTGCTAGTGACCTTTTTTGAGGCCTTGATGATTTCTGGGGAGGGCTCCCACGTGAAGCAGGACTCCAGGCCAACCATCTTTATTGTCATTATTGATGACAGGGTTCCATCCAGAGCCAGGCTGTTCCTGGTTTTAGTCTCTCTCTCTCTGCATCTGCATTGGAGTGGGGTAACACCGGGACCAGCGTTGCAATTGTGGCAAGCCTCATGAACAGACTTAACCCTGTTGCCTATGAAGAATGAACCAAGAACACAGTGGGAAAAACATCTCACATTCCTTTGAAAGATGAGTAAAGGTTGATAATTAATTTTGTCTAAAACAAAATGTACGCACCCACTGTATATGATGCTTTATACATACATAACAAATTATTCTAATTTGTATATACTACTATACAGTAATTAATATACAATTATAAAGCAGCATAGAGGAATGGTTTTATATCGATAAAACAGACAAAATTAATTAGGCATCAACCTACAGTATACTTTTACAGCTGCATTGAAACCTCAAAATAATATGCACAAAGCTCTCAGATGCCTTTAAATGATCTCACAACACACAAAAAACAAATATGCAAACGTTACTTCAAGTTTAAGAGCGCAAACACTTAACATACATACCTGAAAAGAGCGGGGGAAATCATTCTTCTTCTTCTTCTTCTTCCAATCCCGGTGTCAATTGGGCCACAGCGCCACCAACATCCAATGCAGCGGTCGGGAGGTGTATTGCGCATTGAAACAGGGACTTTTTTTTGTTTTGGCTCCAAGGGCGTAGGTCTGATTTTCACATTGGTAGGGACATAAAAGTGCGACCTGTACATTGATGATTTTTTAATGCAATTTCACGTCATGTGAAACTGATCACTGCTTTATAATGCATATTTAGATATCTACACTAAATACAAGAATGTCTTGGTTAATGTATTCTCTAATGTTATCAGTTACATGAATATACACTGATAACTTCACCACATCTGTCCGTATGTGCTTCCCAGGGTAAACTATAATAACAACAATAACAGTATACTCCGAAGGGGCTTAACTTCAGTACCAGCCTGCGGTCTGCACTTGGGTTGGTAACAGTGATCCGAATTGATATTGATATCAGGTAAAAACATATATTATGCATGAATCAATTTTTTTTTTTTTCTGTCTCTCTTCCTGCCTCTCCTCCTCCATCTCTTCCATCTCCTCCAGTCTCTCTACTACTTGTCATCTGACAAAAAATATATTGATGCAAGACATGTGAACAGTGGGACAATTTGAGATGCAACAGTCATAGATTTTGACTGTTGTAGCCTGAGGAAAACATACTGTATGTTTTACAATTGTGTAATTCATTAAACAACATCTGAATGTATAGGCTAAAGAACAGCCATAATGTCAACACAAGTTGGTCAGCTTCATCATGTTAAACATAAATAAAGTAAATCAACAAAAATGTAAATGCTCCAAAATCATTATAATACAAGTGTGTGCAAAATGTTGCACTTACACCCATTATCTATTACATAAATATGACTCAGTGTTGGTGTTTTTACTGGGAGCAGTGGATCTGTATTCTCCTAAGTGTCTCCTTCACACACCATGGATGCTGAAGACTGTCACTGAGGGAGCTATTATTTATAGTGTTTACACTTTATTTATTCAAATTGTTTATATCATCTCATCTTACTACAAACATTAATTTGAACTGTGTCATCACTACATGACATCTATGATTGCTGATGGAGCATGTGAAGTGGAATTTCATCTTCTCTGGCATATAATATTGATCTAATAGTTGCCAAACTTAGCTCAGCTAGTATTAGCTCATTAACATCTCATTATCTAGCAAAGAGTTGCCAAGGAACGCCATTCAGTTAGCCTAACATCAACAGGTGTTTGTTTAGCTTATTTACTGAACCAACCGACTCACCGTTCACACTCGGCGCTCCGGTGTGGAGTGCTAACGGTGACGCGCGTGTAAGTGTCGTTCCCTCATGAACTGCCGTGAGCTGTACGGTGACGCGCGCCCACAAAGTCAGTGGAGAGAGCGGCGCTGGAGGACCAATCACACGTTACCAAAATAACGGTAGAACCAATTGATGAGCAATACGAGGTTAGAGGCGGGACATATGGTAAACACCAACAATTGTTAACCCTTTGTGTTACATATTGAGCGGACGCCGACAGCCAGCTCAGACGGACACTTCAGCGTGAGAAATCGGGGGTGTGGCGTGAGAGCGTGTGAAGCCAATCAAATCTGTGTGTCTCATGGCCAATGCGTGAGAGTTGGCAGCCCTGTAACTTTAGTAGTGCCAGCCTATGGCATTTTACATTGTATACATTAGCCTAGCGACGAGCGGAGATTTCCTCTGTTCATTAGAAGCCAGGATAAATCCTGAAGTATAAATCCCTGAAGGATAAATCACACACACGACTTAAAATGCTATTTTAGTGGAGACTTTACTGTCTTCTAGTGATGTTACGCTCGAGCCAGTTTGCTCGACACAGTGTCGATCTTTTGAAGCGCAAGTGTTCCGAGGCAGTGTTTCGATCCCTGCTTCGGCACGCCCACAATCACGTGACTACCGGGAGCGAGGCCTCGTTACAGGCAGTCTTGAGGCTTTTCCAGGTCTTCCACTTAGATGCAGTTCTGACACACAGCCAGCAGATGTCACTCTTCCGACTGTATGAAATGCTTCAAAGCAGTGTGTCATTCTTGAAGCAGGTGTGTCAAAGTGGTTCACTGCTTCATGAAGCTTCGATTTCACGATCACTACTGTCTTCACAATTTATTGTTTCTTATCTGTAAAATACAAATAAATACAAGCTCCATTTCAACTGAGGGAAATGGTGTCAGTATACAGAAACAGCCAGGAGGTCTGTGTCACCGCAACGCTGAGCGTGAGGGTGGGCGAGTCCAACTTTCTGTCAACAACGGGGGTGTTTTGAAAACACCCCCATTTTCACAGGTAACTTAGCCTGTACCCCCGCCACAGGAAATAATGGATTAATCCTGGAAAGCTGTTGATGTAGCACTTTTCTCCTTATGAAAGTAACACGGCGATTATTCGACTAATGAGAATTTGGTCAGACGAGAGCATAGCGACCAAATAATCTACTAGTCGACCAGGAGACTACAGCCCTAATGTCGGTACGGGTTATGTACCAGTTCTAAGGGTACTACACCAAGTGCTGGTGAAAATGTGGCTTTAGCTCACATTTCCTAGGACTTCTTAAGACAATATATAGAATACTGAATTGTGGTTAAGCCTGTCGCGATATGCGATAAGTCGGTTAATTGCATGGTAAATTAAAAGGAAGATGGTAACTTTTCCGGCCGTGATTACTTGACATATTCATGCGTGTTTGTTTTCCTCGTCTCTCTCCACCAAAGAGACTGGGCGACAAGAGCGTTCACTGCCGTGCATCGTCTGGCAGCCAGGTGAGTTGCTTCATTAGTGTAATGAACGGAGGGAAAGCTCTTGTCATCGAGTGTCTTTGTCTCTGTGGGGGAGGCGGGGCTGTGGGCTACACACAAACACACACAGTGCGATCTTCATGAGGGGGAGACGAGGTGGAGAAGAAAACAGAGACTTGAGCATAAGAGAAAGACAGGGAACTTGTTCCTAAACCAAATGCCACTGCCCCTGTGTGCAAGTGTTTTGGATTTAAACCAAATGACGGGGGGGGGGGGGGGGGGCAGTAATTTGGACGAGCCGGTGTGCCGTGTTTGTTCTAGAACCATCTCAACAAAAAGAGCGAATATGACCAACTTAACGGCACACCTGAGAGTGAGAGACCGAGAGTCTATTTTTTTGTACAGCTCAAGGGTATACTACTTAGAGTGTAGCCTCAGAAGGCTGTCCACTTGTTCAAAGTTATTAAAAGTTTATTAAAACTGAAAGTGTCTTGTGTCCCTATTGCACCAAAGATGACAACGCACGTCCTCAGGTCCCCAGCAATACATCCACCAAGTGGTGTTTAACGAAAATGAGAAGGTGGACTGAGTGGCAAAGTATGGCAAGTTTTATTTCTGAGGCTCAGAAAATTAGGCAAACTAGACTCAATAATACATCCGTCAAGTATGAAGGCATACAGAATATAGCCTACTATTCCTTGGAGGACAGCAACGGTCACATCTTGGCCAGAAAAGACAGATGGTTTGAAAGAGGCATGAAAGAAGCCATCTACTTAAAACTGGAACAACCTAGGGCTGCACGGTATATGCGGTAGACGGTAGAAATGATATAAATTTGGCCCACGGTAGAGATTTGCGCTCTACCGTCCTATCGTCGATGACGTCATCGCACCTGCCTCAGTGTGAAAATGGCTGCGAGCACAGAGACAGCGGAGCAAGAGGAGCTGGTTCACGTCCGTGATTTAGCGTAGCACGTGCAACATGTGTTGCTGCAGAACTTGTGAGTGAGTGACTTAATGTTTTATGAACAGCCCCGGACTTCTCAGACTCTTTTAGCGACTTACCTCTCAGAGGGAACTCATTCAGTGTCTCCTCTGGCAGCAGCACATGTACCATTCTTCCATCACAGGTTTCATTTCTGATAGATTAACCGTATGGGCCTGAACGACACATAGTGCGTCCAAATTCACACCAGTTCTTCTCTGTGGATTTTCTCCGCGACCGTCATAGCGAGAAGCCACACATATCACGTGAAACAGCGGAATCATAGCTTTCCAACAAGACAAAGCACTTGTCGGTAGTCCAATGTTTTCACAGCGAAAAATAATAATAAAGTTACACTAAAATTATATATAACAGAGCTTTCATACAGCTCTGCACACACATTACTCTTGGATTACTCGTGAATGCAGGGTCGCACAGAAATGCCACGCATATCACATGAAAGCGCAGGAGCAGAGCTTTCCAATGATACCACACACATCATTGTGCTGTCATCCCATCATGCTATAAATCCAGATTAATTGTCTACAAAATAAAAACCTGACGAATTTCTTTACAATCCATTATACAGATCTTGTTATCAGTCAATTCATATAGTGAGGAATATCGCATCTTACCACGTCTTAGGCTTGCATGTGTTTCTCCCTGTCTATCCACATTTGTAGTCTGGCTTTCAAGATGCAAATATCTCCATATTGTCCAGCTGACACTCCATCAAACTTTGTATGACAAGACCAGCCACTTCACCTTTGCGCACCCAGACAGCTGTAGCCTAATTATGCATGGATGACAGGGCCGTAGTCACCATTGAGGGGGACATGTGCCCCCCCCCCCCAATATATGACTGAAACTGAAAAACAACAACAAACTTTGTTTACTGCAAACAAAGTGGCAAATATTATCTTGGAGGACATCATGGCACTGGGTTGATTATTTTTCTATGATATTAGATGTAAATATTGCATGTTTCTTTCAGATAAAACACATTTTTGACTTGTGAATGAGTCAATGGAATTTCTTGCAATAATGAAAAAAACACTGGCAATCATGTCCGCCTGGCACAAACCACATGTTTTGGACAACTGTGAAGTGACAGAATGTCCCAGCATCATGGTTCTTATATTGCCAGATTCCAGAGACTCCCCTCTTCACATATGGCAGAATATGTCTTTTTCCAACTTGCTATGGTGAGATACATGTAAAAATGTAAGAATTTAGTCACACGGATTTGTTTTTTCATTGATATAAAAATTAATATAAAATACAGGCACATAGTAGGACATGAAATGATGGCAAATCTGGTTAGCCCAGATTGCCCTGAAAAAAACAAGATATAGCATGTGTATGTAGCCTTTATAATGACTGTGATATGAGCTTAAAAGTAAAGGCAGTAAAAATACCCCAAAAACGCCTAGGGCCCATAGGGTTAAAGATTTTATAAACAAATTTTTCTTTTGCCTTCATATTTTAATGTCAGTGTGGACTAGGGTTGGGTCGGTATGAGAAAAAAACAAACGGTCCAGTTTTTGTGAAAAACCGCATCAAGTCGGTAATACAGGATTTTCGCCACTTGGGGACGCAATTGACTAATTTAAAATAAAAAACGGCCATATGACAACAGAGTGACAGTAACACGTTGTTTCTTTTATTCCTTACAAATAAATCTGCAGGTTTAGCTTACTCAATCAGTGCAAACAAGGGTTGCCTCCTTCGTCTGGCTCAAAGTCAAAGTGTTGCCATAGTGGCGCATTCTTTGATTTCTTCGAGACTAAACTGTCCGCCATTATCGACTCCCCAGGCTACAGTAGAGGCCTCGGCGCATGCGCACTCGCACCCCCTAGCTCAGTCCCCGCCCCACCCCCACCCCCTCTCTCTCCTGCGCGTCACAGGTGCTCACAGACTCTCCGCGAGGAATATCTGCAGTCATTCAGGCTTCTATAGAGTGTAGGGCTGCCACGATTAGTCGACTAATCGATGACTAATCGACTATTAAAATAATCGGTGACTATTTTAGTAGTCGACTAATCGGTTTGAGTCATTTTTCATAGAAAAGTACTATAAAAGTACCCCAAAATACTCTTACTGCAGCTTTTTACGTTCAGATATTGGCAGCTTTACACACTCTCCCGTGACGGTGAACTAAAACCCTTTGGCATGAGTATGAAACAAGACATTAGATGACGTAATTTTGGGGTTTGGGCGAGACAGACCGACATTTTTCAAAATTTTAACACATTTTTCGATAAAATGATTAGTCGACTAATCGAAGAAATAATCGACTGATTAGTCGACAATGAAAATAATCGTTAGTGGCAGCCCTAATAGAGTGCCAAAGTCACGTCCCTTCCGGTAGAGCTCATGGGACCTTAGATCGGAAAAAATATGAATGGCAGTGAATGGGGAGAGCAATATTATCTTTTGTTCCCGTTTGAGTTAAAACTGTTGAGATATAAGCTTTTTAATTAGAAAGACTCAAGAGTACACAGGAGGAGGTCGTGTATGTGACGTCATAGCTTTCGCTGGCTTCCTGCAGCTTGGCCTCCCCGCTGAAATTCCACTGTTTTATGATTAATCGATTTATGATTGAAGATGTCTGTGTGTTTTGTGCCAGGCTGCAGTCACTCCAAGCTGCTGGAAGCGAGCAAAGGCTATGACATCACATACGCGACTGCCTCCTGTGTAGTTTTTCTAATTGCATTTTTTTCAAAAGCTTATATCGCAACAGTTTTACCACAAAGTATGACTTTCTTGACCTTAAAATTTATGTTTTGAATTCATTAACGACATATTTGGATTTCATGTCGCAACTCAAACGGGAACAAAAGATAATATTTCTCTCCTCATTCACTGCCATTCATATTTTTTCCAATCTAAGGTCCCATGAGCTTCACCGAAAGGGGCATGACTTCTGCACTCTATAGTTGAGTGAACCTCCGCGTTGTAGTTTCCTGTAAAAATGTCAGTGAAAAATTCCTGCGATGTGAAAAATACATGCCGAGCAGTCATTTGTGTGACACTGGTGCGCGGAGCGGAGTCTGTGCGGTCGCGCTTTGTGCGCACAGAGCTTGCGGACGTCCGCTTTTACCGGAATTGGTATTACCGAGAACCGACCCAACCCTAGTGTGGACACAAGCATGTGTTCTTATACCCACTATAATGCCACAGGTTTTCATACCTCTGTCTTGATACAGACTGTCATAGGGTCAAAGGAGCCAAAACATGCTTCTTGCACCTGTTACTGTACCATCTCCTCTGAAGACATGTAGCTATAGCAGTATGCTGTGGTTTTTAATATACTGTACTACTATAGTGTAATTACAGGAGAGGGGTCAAACACCAACCCCTTAAAAAAAATTTCTGTCAACTTTCACTTTTACTTGTCTACATTTCAATAAGAATTGCAGTTGCTAACTGCAAAATAGGAGAGGCAGGGAGGAAGGAAGGATGGAGGAGGGACAGACAGAATAATGATAAAAAAACTAGATTGTGTTTTTTAAGTCTTTAAGTCATGAAAAGACCTCTGTTTTATGGTGGTATATGTTCTGAAGAAATAAACGTCATAATTGTCAAAATTCCAACAGTGTGCTTTTTACTTGTACTTTTACCTAATACTTGATTACATTTATATAATAGAAGTCGTTTTTAAGCTAAAGTAGAGTAAATATCATGTTAAGATATTTATCTTTACACTGTATAGTGAGAAGCTGAATGACATTAAAACACAGAGATTTCTGCTGTCTAGCCAGTCATATGACCTACGTCACCGTTGCACAAGACATGGTGTGACAGTCATTTGTTTGATATAAGATATGTAATGTAATGTTTCTAAGGTTATTGTACCTAGTGCACCACTCTTCATTAAATAGCAATTGTTGGCTATTTCTGACATTAATATCATTCAGATCTGTACATTTGTCTTTTAAGTGAAATATGAGATTATAGATTTACCTTGCAGTTTTAGACATTATATTGTTAATACTGTAAAACTTAAATTAAAACCTAATCCCAATTAAACGCCCAGTGTCTTTTACGAATCTGGTGTGGCTACACATTTTGACAAATAAAGGCCTGTCTCAACCAGGTTGTTGACTACCCACTCGAGCTAACATTAGTTAGCAGTTTAGATCGCACATACAAATATAAATGTTAAAACTTTTGTCAATATAGAGATGCTACACATTATTAGCTTGGTTGATTTCTTTTTACTGAAACCATGAACACAAGAGAGGAACATAATCCATTTAGATTCAGCAGAATACGGGGAAAAAAAGTGGCGACTCCCTTCCCCTGAAGTTGTCATAAAGTTAGAATATGTGTTCTAAATTACTCGCTAAGTTTTTTGTATTCCTTAAGTCTGTAAGGGTCCACCGATGAATGGAATCAAAAGCGTTTCTCATTAAAATAAATCCCAAGTTATGAATATTGTTTTAATAGGATAAAGTGGTGTTGTGTCAGCATGCTGGGTGCTGTAACCCTCAAGTGCAGTGAAATGAGTGGCTTAACATAACACATAATTGACAAATTGTTCAAAGCCTAATCTTATATAATTTATTCATACTGGTTCATAAAAACAATTTGATACTATTTCCCCTCTTTGCTGAGCAACAGTTTTGTGTAAAAAGAATTACAGGTCTGTCCCAAATATAAGCCTGTTGAGTTCAGTGATTTAAGCAAATAATAGCCTGGGCGACTACTATAGAAATTTTACGGTAACTCACAATTCCATAAAAACACAACTAGACAAGTTTAGAATCTTCATCTTCCTTCGTATGACACATCCTGTGGTCAGTTTTCTATCAAATACTTTTGAATTGTTTTATGTAATGAAAATGTTCATTTACTGGATTCTTCCATGTCATTAACTTTGTACAAAAAAGACTTTAAAAAGCTCTGCTGTTAAAAACATTTGATTTACAACAATAATGATCACGCTGTGAACTTAATTGTTGTTCATTCCATTAGCATAACAATTACTTTATATTTAAATTTTAGTTGTATAATTTCACTGTGAAATCTTTCCAATTTCTAGTATTTAAAACTGTATCGACTTTTTTACCATTTCTATATCTTCTGGGTATGGTTTTCATAGAAGCCTGTAGAGGTTTCTACCACACCTTCACATGCATTTTTAAAAAGTATTCTTTATTCCCGCGTTTTGTATTTATGTAAGTCAAACAAACGACACTGGTCTGTTCAGAAATCAGAGACTGGCATTTGTAACAACCTCTCTCGATTATGTACACCTCTCTTGGCTAGCATAGCGCCCTGTTTGCAACCCCATATCTGAATCCTGTAGCTAGCTAGCTTTGCCAGCTGAGCTAGCTTTATTAACCTGTTGGGTACGTACATTGATGAAATGTCCTCTTGGTGGCCTGTTGAGGAGAAAATGGCTATCCGGTGGTGTTGGGTTCGAAAATGGCCCGCAAGGTGCAGGTGGCATGTGTCCAGGGGGAGGAACATTGCAGGGCCCTCCGTGTCTGAAAGGTGGGCCATGGGTAGGTGGAGGTCCGAACGGTGGCGGTCCGCGTGTAGGTTTACCTGGCCGGTACATGTTGATGTTCTACAAGGCAGGTTAACTCAAGTACCGCTGAGTGAACAACCCAAGTTGAAGAAAGAAAAAACTGTTTCCAATCAAATGTGCTATTTTTTTTCACACAGTTGCCTGTCTCGTTCAAAGGTCTGCAGCGACTGTGGCTGCCACCGGAAATACAACAGTAACTTGCTCTTCTTCTTTTGATTTGATTTGATTGGCGGCTGGCAACCAACTTAAAGGTGCAATACCGCCACCTACCGAAGTGGAGTGTGGATCAGTAGATTAGTTAAACAAAACCAAATAAATAAATAAACAAATAAACAAACAAACAAAAAATAACTAAATCCTATCCATTAACCCTGTTTCCTTCAGGTACTTAATCAGATGGTTTTGTGTTTTCTTTCCTGTTTCACCCAGAAGGTTCTCTACAGTGAAACTTAGCTTTGCTTTCTGCAGTGCTGTTTTCAGTTTGTTCCTCTCTTCCTTGTAGGCCCTGCAATCAACCAGTAGGCCTACATGCTGGACAGACTCTATACTATTGCAGTTTGTACATGTGCCAGTTGCGTGTTTTCCTATTTTGTGAAGTGTGCTGTTTAATCCAGTGTGTCCTATCCTGAGACGGGTGATGACTGCCTCTTCTTTTCCTACCCCAGCCTGTTTTTGAATATTATAAAGGTGTCTTCCAGTGTTGTTTATGTCCCAGTATTCTTGCCATGTTTTTTGTACTTGTTTCTTAATGATTGCTTTCCCCTCCTCCTTACTTAATGACATATTCATGCTTATTGTTTGAAATTCGATTGCTTGCTTGGACAGTATGTCAACATCCTCATTTCCCTCAACGCCTACATAAAGCATACAGTCACACCCTTATTGCACAGTTTGTATATTATATGATGTATTCTGAAGATGATATCTTGTCTGCAAGATTTCAAAGATTTGATGCTTGTGAGTGCTGCCCAACTGTCAGATGCAATCAATGCCTCTCCTTCGTTGTTACTTTCTAGCCACTCCAGGGCTATCAGAATAGCAATAACTTCCACTGTATATACTGACAAATGATCTGAAGTTCTTTCCTTGATTGCTATCTTGAATTGCGGTATATAAACAGCCACTCCTGTTCTACCCATCCCTGGATCTTTGGAACTGTCAGTGAAGAGCTTTAGTTTATCTTTATAATACTGCTCAATATACTTTTCTGTAGTGGTACCAACTAGTGCTGCACGATTAATCTAATGGCAATCGCGATGTCAGGCTGTACGATTACATAACCGCATAAAAGGCTGCAATTTGCGATTTAATGTAAATAAATGTTAACGTGTGTGCCTGTGAACGTGTGGAGTTTCTTGACATTATGCTCACAAGCTATCCCGGTGCGCGATATTTTTTTTCGTAGGATGGTAGGGGAAGGTACCGCCTTTTCCGCCTCTGATTGGCTAGAAGGGCTCTCCTCCAATTGGTTATTTGATTTGGCCGTGAAACGTCATCTCACGTTCATGGCATGCTGTCAACTAGTCTGTTTTCATCGTCTTTACCACCAGCAGAAGTAAACGAAGTCAATCCAACGGTGTGATAAGTGCGTGCCGTCAGATTTATGGAAAGCACATCGCCAAATTTAAGGTTGACACCTAAAGTGTATGTCCACATCTTAACATATGTTCTCATAGGCACGAAATGTATCCAAGGGACGAGGAAACGGTAAACTAAGCGATTTCTCAAGGCACTTTGGCAGCACGCTCTGGAGGACAGACATGTGTTGCAACTTTTTCTCTGTAAGGCTGGACTCCTCAAGTCTCTAAACCAGCTAACGGAACTGTAACGGAACTGAAAGTTGGACTAACCTGTTTTGAAGTCGGTGTTACTGTAGTGTGTTGTCAGATGTTGGTGAAGATAATATTTATATTTGCATTTGATCTTTTTTTCTCTTTTTCTCTAGATCGCCACATATCTTCTATTGCGGTACAGAATATATTGTTATTTGATTGATTTAATGTGTTAATTGCACACACCTGTAATCAACTAATTGCATAGGTGTGCATATTTGACAAGAGGCTATGGCTGAGAACATTACACTGATTACACTGCCAATTATCAGATTCCATCAGGGAGGCTGATCTTTATACTTTTCTCAGGACTTGTAGACATAGAGCAGGTGAGGATACCTAGAGGGGGTGTTTTGAACCTGTTACTTGTCTCATTCTCCCCAGCTTCTTTGTGAACCCGTGGGCTGAAGTCCTTCTTGCTGTCCCTTAAATTTCTTGTAATAATGGAAAGAAAATACAAAACAAGTCAATTAAATGATCCAGTTTGACCCTGATAACCTCTCCTCTTCCTCCCAGGCTAAGGCAGTGGGAGCACATTCTGATCAAGACAAAGGAGGAGCTGCACACTGTGATGAGCTCCACTAATTCAGCTCCCACTGCCGCTGCCTCCTCCTCATCCAGACAGCGAGAGACTTCATTCAACCTTTAAAATAATATAATAAAATAGTTTTGAAAGTTTTTCCTGACTTGATTATGGATTGTAGCAGTGTGTGTTGGTGTTCATGTTACTGTTAAAATTTATACCAGATATACTCCATTTAAAAACCAGCAAAGCAAGTCTTAATACATTGTTTAATTTTACATTTAAACTGCACACATTTCAACAATTTACAGCACTGGAAATGTATTTTAAAAAAGCTGCGGAGGATGTAAAGGTGAGTCAAGTTTGAATAATAGAAGCTTAATTTCCAGTGCAACATCGTTTTAGTAACTGCAAGAATTATGATGAAATTAAAAATAAGAGCTGATTGAGTGTGGTCGACAGATTGTAACCTTGTAGCTCCAACAGCTGGGAAAAGCCAGTTTTAACCACTACTGCCACCCTGTGGTTAAAATGTGTAACATCGCCTAATGATCACACCAGTTTGCAGAGATCAGGGACCTCATGTACAAAGGGTGCGTACGCACAAAAACGTGGCGTACGTCCTTTTCCACGGCAAAGTTCAGATGTATCAAGAGTGAAATGACCGTGGAAATGTGCGGTGCCTAACGCCAACTTCATGGCTGGCATGCGCATGTTTCTACAGCTGTTGATCCTTTGGTGACACTTAGAGGTGATGCTGGGAAACTGTTATAATAAATAAATGTGAAAACAATTAGTCCTCAGAGTGATGTGCACATCAGAGACACATGAACAATTAACACTGATGAACAATTAACACACCCACGTGTTTGCTATTAGATTAGTGGATATAAAAGCATGCGCAAAGTGGTGCCAAAAATACCGTTAACAACGTTTTAGCAGTATTTGCCGCATTGGTTCCCGAGGGCAATCCTCCTGGAACTGTGCGCAGAGCTGCGGCCGACCTTAGACCGTGATACAGCGAGGAGCCATGCGCTGCCTGTATCCATACAGGTGCTGACCACACCGGGACTCCTAGCAACACAGGCATTCCGGAGGGAGCTGGCCGACCGATCGGGACTGTGCCAGTCGACCCTGAGCCGAGTCATGCCAGCTGTGTGGGACGGAATTATCCGCATGTCAGCCAGGTATATCAAATTCCCATATGCAGCTGAACAGGCCAACATTAAAGCGCAATTTGCAGCGAGAGCCGGTTTTCCTAATGTTACCGGAGCTATCGACTGCACACACATTATAAAAGCGCCATCGCAGGATGAATTTGTTTTTGTCAACAGGAAGCATTTTCATTCGATCAGTGTACAGATCATATGTGATGCGCAAATGCAATTAACCAAGATTGTGGCGAGGTGGCCTGGTTCAACGCACGATTCATACATTCTGAGTAACAGCATGGTTGGGAACAGACTACAAGCTGGCACTGTGCGCGATGGGTGGCTTCTTGGTGAGTAAATAATTTATTCCTTTAATTGTCCTAATATCAATCCCCATGATGCACACTGAATATGTGCGCCCCCAAATATTATCCTGCCTTCACAGCATCAGTACTAGTCAGTGGTTAAAGTTAGTGACTTGTTGTTTTTTAAACTACAGCTTCAGAGCTTTCGAAGAAGCCCCTGATTGTCTCTGTGTGTAAAGTACTCATGTCAATAAACCCATGCGTAAAGTGCGACATTTCCTAATCAGCCTCACCTTTTCCCCGGCGCACTTCTGCATTCATTTACAACAATAGACAATAGTGTGTGATCCGTCTAAGTGGTGTATAAAATTAACAAATATAAACTGTAAATCCAGTTCACATAATTAATTGTCTGCTTTCAACTGACCCCAGGCGACTCTCTGTTCAGACGGGTGAGCTCCTCCTCTCCTGTCCCCCCGCCTGTTTTGGCCACACTTCACTTAATGTCGGACCACTTCATTCTTAATTCTGCGTGTGTACGCTTTTCTGACCCCACTGCATTGACAGCCTCACACACACTCTCCCACTCACTCCTCTTGTGTTTTGTATTGATGCCAGAGGACAGTGTGCCAAAAAGTACATCTTTGCGCGCCTTCACTTAAATGAGTAGAGTTTCCAGTTCGCATTCTGTGAAGATTTTCTTTTTTCCCCGTCTTATTCATTCTTTTGTTTTAGTTTTCTGATCATGCAGAGAGGGGAATCTCAGGTGCAGGGTTCATTTAAATATGATTTGCATATTTAAATGAAGGCGTGGACAGGGAGGGGTCGGGTACTTCAACATGTGCGCTCAATTCCACGTTGATTGGGATGTACAAAGGAAATGTGCTTGGATTCATGCGTACGCACAGATTCATACATCTGGATATTTTTGTACGTACGACGTTTTCTGGATTCAAGCGTACGCCATGTTTCAGTAGGAAATCCACGCAGGTCTTTGTACATGAGGCCCCAGATGTGGCGCAACTTCATATGTTTTACATTAGAAATTGTGCTAATGATTACTGGTGAACATGGAAATAACTGTAATGAGTAGCATCTCAAAATAAATGTTTTAGCTAGGATTGTTCAGATAATTATGACATAAAAACAAAACAAAAAGCAAGACTAATAAATGGAAATTGTATGATGAGTAATACATTTGGACTTCATACATTTTGAAAAATATTGTAGGCATTATTTGACACAGAGCTAGAAGCAAACCACTTTTTGAAGTGCTGCAAAGGGGGAAAACCATAGACTGTATAAAAATAAAACTTATGACGCTGATACACACAGTTAGCAAGCCCAAGTCTCTCACAGAGGTAGTGCTCTGGTTGGTTCACGGTTAAATGTACAATACGATGATTAAGGTTTTGTTTATTTATTTTATATACCGATATATTCTGAGCACAGCGTTTCCAGCCATGGTGATTATACTTTCATACAGATCAGTAATTAATCCTTTGAATTTTAGTAATTTCCTCTAGCAATACAAAAGAGCAACACAGCATCTAGACTCACAAGTCAGTCTTTAGACGCTTTGCTTAACTAAAGACTGATGACTTTCTCCCTGATTTTGTGTTTAGATGGGCAGATACAATTTCAGAGTTTAAAAAAACTCCCTACGTTACAGAACCAATAGTAAATCTGCAGGGTGGTCCTTTGGTGGCTCGCTGAACTCTTGTGCTTGTAAACATAGTCCCACTAGAAACACGTGTAGCGGTACAAAATGGCTCAGCCGTGCTCGCAGAAAACGCCGTCAAAGTTAGTGGATGTTTGTCGCGTTTGCGGCGACACATTCTCGCCAGCTAAAAGAAACAAACATAATCTTTTACAAGGCCATGTATGGCAAGCCATTTTAACATTTAATCGCTAGACTGGATATTCATTACTGATATCTGCAACATAATTTTGCCTAGTCAAAACTCTTATTCAAGATATCTGTAATTAGATTTTGCCTTGTCAAAACTCTAATTACAGATATCTGTAATTCAGTTTTGACTAGTAAGATTCAAACTATTTTTGCCCTTCATGTGTATGGGGTTTGTCATTATAGATATCTCCAATGTAGTTGCGCATATCTGCAACTGAATTGTGGATATCTGTAATTCCAGTTTGAGATATCTACAATTTAATTTTGACTAGTCATAATTCAAGTTCAAGATATCTTTAATTATCATCAATTGAAGATATCTACATGGTCCTTTCTAGATATCGAATTGAGTTTCAGATAGTCAGAATGACGTTGTAGATATCTTGAATTCGAATTATGACTAGTCAAAATGACGTTGTAGATATCTGCAACTGAATTATGACTAGACAAAATGACGTTATAGATATCCGCAACTGAATTATGACTAGTCAAAATGACGTTATAGATATCCGCAACTGAATTATGACTAGACAAAATGACGTTGTAGTCAAAATGATGTTGTAAATATCTATCTACAACGTCATTTTCACTAGTCGTTGTAGATATCCGCAACTGAATTATGACTAGTCAAAATGACGCTGTAGATATTCATTCATTCATTCATCTTCTAACCGCTTCATCCTCTTGAGGGTCACGGGGGGGCTGGAGCCTATCCCAGCTGACATTGGGCGAGAGGCAGGGTACACCCTGGACAGGTCGCCAGACTATCACAGGGCTGACACATAGAGACAAACAACCATTCACGCTCACATTCACACGGACAATTTAGAGTTATCAATTAACCTAATCCCCAGTCTGCATGTCTTTGGACTGTGGGCGGAAGCCGGAGTGCCCGGAGAGAACCCACGCTGACACGGGGAGAACATGCAAACTCCACACAGAAGGGCTCCCACGCCCGGGATCGAACCAGCAACCCTCTTGCTGTGAGGTTGTAGATATCTACAACTGAATTATGACTAGTCAAAATGATGTTGTAGATATCTCAAACTGGAATTATAGATAGTCATAATGTAATTGTAGATATCTATAATGACAAACCCCATACACATGAATGGCAAAAATAGTTTGAATCTTACTAGTCAAAACTGAATTACAGATATCTGTAACTGTAGTTTTGACTAGTCTGAATGACATTATAGATATCTGTAATTCAGTTTTGACTAGTCAGAATGACGTTATAGATATCTGTAATTCAGTTTTGACTAGTCAGAATGACAGATATCTTAAATTAAAATTCATACTAGTCACAACGACAGCCGTTAGCAGTGTCTGTAATAGGTAATAACTCATTAAATGGTCCGTGAAAAAAATGTCTTTTCCAGCGGATATCTTAGTTACAACATGATTGAGCTAGCAAAGCAGTTTTGTATTGCTATGTGTGGTATTTATTCAGTTTTAGGAAATCACGATGTCTAGAAAGCATCAGTGGCTGCAGCTGACAGGGACAGCTAACAGCAGCAGCAAAGCTAACATCAGGACGTCATCTATTAAAAGCCTCCCGTTGTCGGATACGACATGAAACTACTTCAGTTAGCTCAATCATGTTGTAACTAAGACATCCACTGGAAAAAATATTTTCTTCACGGATGAGCACACATTTGATAAAACGGAGTTTAATCTCTCGGCATCCATTTTCAAGCTCTCTGTGTGTTTGTTTCCTTGCGGACGAGAAAAGGGGGAGCGCACATTTCCGAGAAGGCGTGTCCTTTTCAAAAATGCAAGAAGCGTTGCTTTGTTGCCAGCCGTTTTCGCCGGTGTGTTAAACACACTGTAGAAAGGAGTGTCCCCAGACTATCTGAAGGTGGAGATCTCTGATTGTCTGGTGGCGAGACTACACAGCAGCCAAGTCTTGTGGATCTATTGTTTTGGTCTCGCTGTGCTCTCCCCTGATTGGTTTCAGAAACATTGAACTTATTGGCTGTGTTAAACAGAGGGCAGGGCTCATTATTACCTTTCTTCGGACAGTTATTACGGTGTAAAAAGCGGCGTCTACTGTGCCTCTCTACAACGCCGTAAAAAACGGTTGCGTTTTACAGCACTTTGTCGTATAAAAAGCGTCGTTCTAATGTTGTGTACCCACCAAACGCGAATTCGCAAATTCGCGCGTCGAGATTACGCGAATTCGTGCCGGGCGGCGCGATGGATGTGTCTAGCGTGACGCGATGGACGCAATAGATGCGTAGGCGTGGTGCGATAGCCGCGAAATTCGCGTCCATCGCCTCATCGCTTGAGTTGAAAATATTGAACTTTTGAGGTGAATTTGCGTGACGCTGTGCCGCGAAAGCCAATCAGCGTTAAGATTCTCCCAACATCACTGGCGTCTAGACGTCAGTGACATCTTGATGCCCTGACGTCCAATTGTTGATGCCAAGATGGAGGAGAAACTCATCGTTGCGGTGTGCGGCTACCTGGAGCTGTATGATTCAACGTGTCTACTCTACAGAGACCGCATCCTGGCGCCAACCCTCGCCAACAGGTCCTCAAACTGGGCCCCAATCAGCCTGAAGTACCGCTGAAAGCGGCTATCATCCAGGCGGCACTCCTGTAGGAGACGGTGGAACTCGCTGAGCTCAGTGTGCCTCCGCAGGGTATCGTGCACCCAGAACCGACGGCGGTGTTTGGCCCTCAGACAAATCTGGGACCTCCAGAGCAGGTACAGTGCAGCGATTGTGGTGATCTCAGCCATGGTCGATGAGAGAAAGAAATGGCGGAAGTAATGTTGTTGTTAACTAGTGAAAATGGGCGGGCTCATACTCACGTGTCTGACTGTGCGTTCACAGAGAGCGCGAGTGAAGCGAATTACTCGCGAGTAACGCGCAGCGAGTAACGCGTGAGTTTGGACGCCGGACCATTTTGTTAATTCACGTTATCGCATCAGTCGCGAGTAGCGAGCCCGCCCATTTTCACTAGATAACAACATCTGGCCCGCTAAATTCATTCTCTCCTCAACCATGGCTGAGATAACCACCATCGCTGCTTTGTACCTGCTCTGGAAGTCCCAGATGCGTCGGAGGGCCAAACGCCATCATTTTTGGGTTCACCCTATCCTGCAGAAGCTCATCCAGCTGGGCGAGTTTCACCACCTCCTCCAGGAACTCCGTCTGGATGATAGCTGCTTTCAGCGGTACTTCAGGCTGATTGGGGCCCAGTTTGAGGATCTGTTGGCGAGGGTTGGCGCCAGGATCTCCCGGCAGGACACCTACTACAGGCGCTCCAATTCAGCTGCGGAGTGCCTTCCCATCTGTCTCCTCCATCTTGGCATCAACAACTGGACGTCAGAGCGTCAAGATGTCACTGACGTCATGACGCCAGTGATGTTGGGAGAATCTCAACGCTGATTGGCTTTCGCGGCACAGCGTCACGCGAATTCACCTCAAAAGTGCAATATTTTCAACTCTAGTGATGAGGCGATGGACACGAATTTCGTGGCTATCGCGCCGCGCCTACGCGTCCATCGCGTCGCATTAGACGCGTCCATTGCGCCCCCCGGCGCGAATTCGCATCTAATCGCATCTTTGCATTGACTTTGTACGTAATCTCGACATGTGAATTTGCAACTTCGCGTTATGTGTGAACGCCCAGTGATGCGATAACGTGAATTTTACATAAATGGCCCAGCGTCCAAACTCGAGCGAGTAGCGTGATGAATTTTCATTTACTCACGCAAGTAAATCGCGTTCATCGCGTTTGGTGGGAACACCAAAAAGCAAAAGTGCCGAAAAAAGCAGTGCTTTAGACGCCGCATTTTGCGGCATTTAAATTAAAAATGGCCGTAAAAAGCGCGTCTCAAGACAGGTAGCATTGAAATAGTGGTGATATATGGCACTTTCAGCTTTCCATATTTACGGTTTGCTGAGCTGAGAGAGGCTGCATGAAATGGGTAAGTTAAAGCATTTTCCACCTCCAACAACAAGCAGGTAGGAACCACCCACTCCGCTCCTACCCAGCAACAAGCAAGTAGCAAACTCCACACACCTCGCATCTAGTCTGGGGCCGTTAGTGGCCGTTTTGATAAGGAACGGAACCAGGGCAAGTGAGACAGGATCCGGAATTTGATGGATGCGCCTTCCCGTCAAAATAAGAGCATCAAGCTAATAAAAAAGCGGTTAAACTTTTTAATTTAAAGAATATAATTTACAAGAAAAGCCCCAAGCCATTAAGTTAATTGATTTTCTTACACCCCTCATCACCCCCAATTGATGGTGTGCCAGAATTTCAAGTTTTACTTTGGTGAACACTTTTACTTTGGTGATTCTGGTTCTCTAGACCGGAACCAGAATCCAGACAAAATTCAGAGTGAATAGAAACCAGGCTCTTTACTTTACGTTAAGAGCCTGGTGACGCGAGGCTACCTCGCATCAGTACTTTTCCACCCCTCGGATCGGCTTCATTGCCTGCATAGGCCTATTGACTTTTTTATTTTATGTTTTTTTTATGCAGGGTTCCACAGAATACAATAAACAGTTTCAACTGTATTAAAATACATAGTTTAAACTGTAGGATCACGGATAAACATGGGTAAATGCATGAAAAAAAAATCATCACATATCAAAACAAATTGGCACGGTACAGTGTCTTATACAATTATATAGGCTACAGACAAGCCAATTTTACACAAATAATGAAAGTAAAGAAAGTAAATACACAAGTAGGCCTAAATAAAAAAAAAAAAGGAAATAAGGGGAGAGAGCTAAGGGAACTCTGTGAGATTAGGCTCCTCTACTAAATTATAAAGCTTCACAGCAGTCTTTTTCTTCATGCATTTTAGAGATGAAAAATAATGCCATAACTCCTTATGAAAAAAATATATTTGGGGTTTTGTTTTCATGAATTTGTTCTTATGTATAAAGCATTTCGCAAGGATGATAATTGTATTAATTCCAGGGTCATGTGTTGGATCTTTAACAGGTATACCATACAAAATATTCTCTTCTGTTAAATTAGAGAAATTGACAAATTTAGGGAATAACCAGTCATGTAAATCTTCCCAAAAGACATTAATAAATTTACAATCATAAAATAAATGTTCCGTAGTTTCAATTTCATCATTACAGAATGAGCAGTTGTGCTCTAAACCAAAACAACATTGTAAAAATTCAGCAGAAGGGTAGGCTATATTCCATTAAGAATTTTCAAGTTTTTGGTGCAATTGGACACTTAAAGAATTTGGACCTTAAATTTTCAGCTTCCTTTTTAGAGAAGAATTGTAGAATTGAGTTTCTGCTTGTTGAGAGTGGATATAACTCATTAATAAAGGTTTGCTGGATTGTGACGTTAGGCAACTTTAGGTTATTGAGATTATGACCATTCACCAATAGTGAAGGAAGATTTGGGTTAATATTACTTTGAAATAAGTTATTGGACATTGTAATAATAGATTGAGGAATTGCTTTGGGGCGGCACAGTGGTGTGGTGGTTAGCACTGTCGCCTCACAGCAAGAGGGTTGCCGTTTCGATCCTGGGTGTGGGAGCCCTTCTGTGCGGAGTTTGCATGTTCTCCCTGTGTCTCCCTCTCTGGGCACTCCGGCTTCCTCCCACAGTCCAAAGACATGCAGGTTGGGGATTAGGTTAATTGATAACTCTAAATTGTCTGATAGTCTGGCGACCTGTCCAGGGTGTACCCTGCCTCTCGCCCAGTGTCAGCTGGGCTAGGCTCCAGCCCCCCCGCAGCCCTCAAGAGGATGAAGCGGTTAGATGGAAGATGGATGGAATTGCTTTGATTACATTATCGTATTGCCTTCTGTCATCATGATTACATTTGGAACACAATTCTGCAAAGGGTATAATATTTCCAGTGTTATCTAACAAATGCATTACAGACCATATTCCTTTCTCTAACCGATCTTGGTAAAATATGGATTTATTTCTAAGTAAGGCATACCTGCAATTCCATAGTGGGGTGTTATGGGGACTACAATTATGCTTGAACATCATTTTCCAGTATAGAAAACCTGTTGATGGAAGGCAGATAATTGGATGGGGAGCCTTTTAAGATCAAAGTCACATCTAAGGAGAAAGTTAATGCCTCCTAAACTCATAAAAATATGGTTTGGGATGTGAAACCACTGGCTATTTTCATCTCTTAACAAGGATCTTAGTCAATTAATTTCAATGGTGCCATTATATTGATGGCTTTAAGACCTCTCTCCTCGTATCCTTAACCATAATTCCTTTTGTGATGTAGTGTGTTTTCCTGTTCCATATATAATTGAAGTTTGCTTGGTTAAAAGCAGCGGTGAAGTCGGACAGTTTCCCGACAGTTTCCAGCAGCCTTCAGTCCGTACAGGGAGTCACAGACACACTTACTTCCTGTCTGGAATGATGTCAGTTCATTAAAAAAGTGATCAGACCCATATATCAGTTTGTTTTCAGTCTCCAGTTGTTTTAATTATGATAGATTAATTTATTAAAATGCTTTATGGTGATCTGTAGTTTGTGTTCATGGTTTAACCTCCATTTGACATGAATTCTCCTGTAAATCAGCATCATATCAGTTTGACCTGTCCCCTCAACTACACAGACTGAATACACTCTGTTTGACTATAAGGTTCATATTTTCAGAGGAAAAAAAATACAAGACAACAGCTTTCATTAAGGCTCAGTCAGATACAGCCAGGGCTTCACATCTGATGTTAGTTTAAGAATCCTCACATCCCACCGACCACAAGTCTCTGGGTTGCTAAATAGGCTACTTCAATAATTAAAACAGTCCAGTGTTAATATACAGTAGACTCTGTATAGTTTATGATGAATGTATTTGGTCTCTGACAACTAAACTTCACCATCTGTTAAATCATAAGTTTCCACCCTACCTGCATCATCACCCTGTCACTCCTGAGTAAGTCCCGCCCCTAAGATTATATAGGTCAGGCCTTCAGGCATGTGAGTCCTCTCTGATTTCCCTCCACACCACCAGCCAGAACAAAGAGGATGGATATTCTTGAGTTTCTCCCCATGTTTAAGTAAATGAAAGCCAATACGGATGCATTGGGAGCGTATCTATATTTCCCGGGTTCTATGTCTCCCGGGTTCTGTGTTCCCCACTTAACCCTGCAAAAAAGATTCTATGTTCCCCACTTACACAAAAAAATTCTATGTTCCCTGGGTTCTATGTTCCCTGCTCAACCAAGCAAGGAACATAGAACCTTTTTATAGAACCTTTTTTGCAGAGTTTAGTGGAACATAGAATCCGGGAAACATAGGGATGACCCCATTCTGTTATATTTCTTTGTAGAACAAATTATCCAATTACTCAATTGTCCACAATAAACTGTTGGAACGGCATTCTGGATCCCGTGTTTAAATGTGCACACCTATATCAGATGTTCTGTCAGCCAGCACCACCGCAAAAGGTGTAGTTTTTTCACCATCAGTCACACATCATGTTTTCTGTTCACAGAATAAACTTTCAAATCAGACAAATCAAATTTTAATCTCTGAAATTCAACAAAAATGAAAAGTTTATCTAAAACATCATATTGTTGAGTCGACATCTGAACCAATCAGCTGTTAGATCAGGTGAGAGCCAGGCGGTGCAGTCGGTGGAGAGCAACTGCACCGCCTGGCTCAAAAAACTGCGGCTGCCTCGCTCTCGTGATTTTATCGCTGTCTACTTTTGTAATACGTTAGAGCAAGTCGGGATGAAGTCGGACACAAAACTAACCGGCATGCATTGTGCGCCGATTGCTGGTGATGGAATCTGCGCACGGGCAGCTAAGCTGCCAGGACACTATTGTAATCCTTCTTCTTCTTCTGAAATCATACTTCCCATGGGTGAAAACTCACCAAACTTTGCACAAAGGTCCAGTCTCATGCCAGATATCCTCAGCTGTAAACTCAAGCCAATAGTCCTGATGGTGGCGCTACAGCAAGCTTCTAAAGTTCAAAACTTTGAAAATTCATAACAAATCAACCATACATGCTACAACTTCACAACTTTCATCAAACTGTAGCCCCAATACTGAAGAAACTTGTGTACATTTAAACCCTATTAAAAATTATGAAGTTCATCACCGTTTTTTCAAAAACTGTAAAACTTCTTAAACCTATCTCCTCCCACAATTTTTGCTCAATTGACACCAAACTTGCTACAGAGCATCTTCAGACTGTCCTACACAAACTATGTTTCTCAGATTTTTGATTTATCAAAAATTGAGCCTACAGTGCATCAAAATGTTTGACTGTAAATGGTACTATAAACATATACATGCAAATTATGCAAGTTTCAGCACAGGAAAAAAGTTTACTGGATAAAACAAAACAAAAACAAAATAAAAAGGAATGAGTAAAGGCACAACAGAGCAAGGCTGAGACATCACAAGAGCAAGGACTTAGAAATAGCTATAATCAAAAATTTTTTTAAGCTTTTTTGTTAACTTTTTCAATTTTTTTCAGTAACTTAAAATAGTTGGTCAAAGGATGGAGGCAGTAGCTGCTTTGTTGTGAGGAAAATTAGCCATCTGTGCTGCTGTTCACCTCTGTTGTGTGACAACAGGAGCATTAAGCTCTCCACCCCTCAGGTGTTCACAGTGGCAGTCTAGTCGGTAAGTATGCCTCATGGCGATTTTATCCATCTAGCTCAGCATTAATATAGTTTATTTATATTAATTTACTCTTATGTGTGACAGGAATTCATGGTCAGTGTCTTTAATGGCTTCACTGGGGAACTGCAGCGGCGCTGACTCCCACCAAAAGCTTCATGGTCGCCTGTGGGCACTCTGGTCGCTCTGACATCACGAAACACTGCTGCTTTGTTTTACTGGGATCTGATTTGTGCCGAGCTTTGTGCTAGTTTGCTACTAACCTAGTTCACATTACACGATTTTCACCGCGATTTTGACGTCGCAGAGGATTCTTGAGAGCCACCTTGGGTCGGAGGTAAGTCTGCAGATAGTCTGCCACGACGAGTCCTCGTGTGAACAAACCCACGAGCAAACTGGTAATCTACTGGGATCTGCTGTGCTGGGATCCGCTTTGCTCTGCTCTGTTCTGCTTTGCTTCTATTGGATTGGCTTTGCTGCATGGTTTTACCTTCCACCTGCTTTGCCTGCCATTCAGCAGCATGTCTGGCTGTATGCTTGGCCTGTAATTGCGGTCTTCTGGCAGCCTTTGTTTTTAACTTGGGCCTATTCATTTAATGTGTGACTGTGGAATTGCTATGTGATTTATTTGGTTCAGGATTAATTCTGATATTTTTGTTTAATCAATTTTGATGTTCCTTTTGTTTCATTTTGAGTTTAATTAATTTTTGGTATTTGATCAAGTTACGTAATTTTCTATTTCTTTCTATTAATTGCTGTTTTGGTACTGCTTTTTTATTGAGCTAAAAAAAAATAGTGGTTTTTGGCAGCTCATATTTTGATTATCTTGATTTGTAGATCGGTGGCTGGCAACTACATAAGCCTCTGTATATTTTGCGTTCATTTGTACATTAATTATTTTCTTTCATTAATTATTTTATTTAATTATATTCTTTCAATTAACAGTTTTCCCTTTCCCTGTCCTTTCAGTGGCTGAGAGTCAACAGTGGTGGTCCTGGTGTCCCCGGTTTCGCTGCGCACCCCCTGGTTTTTGATTTTCATCACTGTGTGTGTGTGTGTGTGACTGTCACATGTGAATAGGGTGATTTCTGTCTGCCACCTAAGGCGAAATTCCTTAGGTGGCATTGTCTGCCAACTTTTGGTTTTGTGATAAGGTAATACCTCCACCTAAGATTAATTTTTCCCAAAATACTTATCAAATTCTTATCCTCATTCCCCTCATGCTCGCCACATAACAAAGATACAAATACAGTTCTCAGTAGCAGAGCAGCAGTGTTTTCTCTCTAACAATCACCTGCACATGAACAACAACCTGCGTTCTGTATTTATAATATGAACTGTGTCCTGCTCAGTCACAGAATGTGTTTATATGATTAAGGCCTTTCATTATTTGTATCTGTATTTATTGATATTCTGACTGTGAATTCATTATTTAATAACCCAGAATATGATCACGATGTCTTTGAGCACTGGAAATGATTTATTAGGCCAAATGTTTCAGGGAAAATTAAAATTCTGTAACTCATCAACCTAACGCTCAGGAATGATCATGGACTCAAGGAATCAAGGAATGTTCTTGCTGACAGACACTCTGCCTTTGATTGTATCCATAGTAAAAGTTGATGAGGGAAATAGTAGATCGTGAAGAGAAAAATCTTTCTAATAAATGAAGAAAGTCGTTTGTGTTCCTTTTCTTCAGATTTTTAACTTGATGGTGAATCAGAAAACAAATAAAATAAAACTTGGGAGTGATACACTTGAGATTCACCTCTTATCTGTCTTCCCCCTTTCTGTATGAAACTCCTGTGATGTTAAGATATGTCAGATCAGTCCAATCAGCTGTACAATCAATAACTAATATCCCATCAGGGGGTTGTGTAAGTCGGTAAAAGACTTCCACGAAGACTGCACTCGTGTATCCTCGCCTCCCAATATCCCTCCTCGACTCCTCTATCCTCTAGGATAAAGTTTGAAGTCAGCTATCCAATTAAATTTGACAGATTTTACACCTCTTTACAAACTACCATTTATACTCAAAGCTTATGAATATGTTAAGTATGGCCAACACAAAATATTCATATAAAATATATAAAATATGAATATTCTTGGACAAAAATCATTACAAGCAGAAGCCCACTCATTCAAAATAAACGCTCTTTCATTTACTAAATGGGCCTCATTTCCGAACCATTCTTCAGAAATGTATTCTTATAACCCTCTCATGCAGTTTTCAAAGATTCTGGCATTCACTAACATTTATTATTTAGGACTTCTTGGCAGGTAAGAACAGAATCTACGCACAATCAAGAGCACACTCACGCATAGTTTGTGCAAAATAATTGGTTATTGTGGTTTCTTAAATTCTACATTTGTATATTATAGGATTCATATTACGATATTTGTATGATTTATACATATTTTAATAATTGTTTTTATTATTTTAAAACACTTTTATTTTAAAAAATCATCTTTTAAAATAAACACTACACTAATACTTCAATTCACATCAGATATGTTAGGGGGAAGACCATGCCATCTAATAATTAGTGATTGATCATGCTAGAAAATGTCACAGGCGATTTGGACAAAAAGTGACGTAGCAGCATTCCAGGTAAGTGATTAATAACACTGATTTTAATTGTCCACTTTCACCTTGTCAATTCAACTGTCGCATGAATTCATAAAATATGATTCCAGTGAAATGCAGTTATTTCTTCCATCAAATCTATATTCAACACAGTGTAGTAATAATAAATGAATGTCTATGGGAGTTAGGTTTAGGGTTAGGCAGGGTCTTCATTTGGGACCCTTGTGTCCCGAGGGTAGAAGCTCTTCCTGATCCTCGCAGTGCTGGCCTGGTGTAACTTGTATCCTTTTCCCAACCTCATCAGGGAGAAAAAGCAGGGTGGTTGGGATCTTAAATGATTCTCCTGGCCTTATTTTTGCAGCACTTGGTGGGCCCAGTTGTTACATTTTTTTTAATCTGGATTAGAATAATACAGATTTGTAAATCCTATGTTTTGCTCTCCAGGATCAGCTAATCCATCTTACTTTTCAAGATAACCAAATCCAGATAAACAGTACTCCAGATGGGACTGCATATCCAAAACATTCTCATCCCAAGTCATTACATATTGCCTCTTCTACATATTACACTCTAGGTATCGTTCTGCATATTGACATTCCAGGATGCTGCTACCAGTGCCAGGACATTGACAAAAGTACACGGTTAGGTTTAGAAAAAACAACATGGTTAGGCTATACATTTGTACGAGAAGCAAACACCAGCTCCATCTCCCAAACCCATCCATCAATCCTCCTGCCTGCCCCAAAAGGGATTTTCCAGCTCCTTATATTCCGTTATTACCAGCAACGTTTTAACCTGACGTCGTCCTGCAGCATATCGTACCGCCATGACAGGTGCTGTCCGGCCACAATATGAACAGATTTTTTATTTATTTATTTGCAATGAAAGGCATAATAGGTATCCTAATGTCTACTTTTCGATTTTATCACAATTACTTAAAGAAATTACGTACAAAATAAAAATAAATGTATATATGTTTGACCAATTTAAAAGTTTTATCACATTTTGTTCCTGAAATCTACCCTGAATCCAGTCCTCTGCTGGAATCAGGATGATCTAGATTTTTTGGATCCAAGGTATCCTAATCCTACTAAAAAGTTTTGAACAATACATACACAAAGTTTGGTCCAGATGAAAACCAAGACTGGATTATGTGATCTATTCCAATTACAAAATCCCTTTTTTTTCTGTTTAACAACCCATGTTCAGGATTTGATCCTATCTGATAACCAAAATCCAATCAGATTACTTTTAAACAACTAGGCCCAGATGACCTGGCTTACTTAAATGGCACTGATGTCAACTTTGTCAGTGATTAAGGCAGTGCAATTAATCGTCTGGTGATCGCAAATTACGATTTTGAGGTCGAACAATTTCAAAATTAATGAAATCGAGGGTAAACGATTTTTGGTCACGGACTGGAGATCTTTTGTCTACTTCGGAAACTGCGCACATGGTGGCGCGCGTGTGCGCGTGCGTGTGTGCACGTGCGTGTGTGCACGTGCGCCCGAACTCTGCCTTGCGTGATACAGAGAGCAGAGGAGAATTGTAAAGACACGACCATGTAGAGACAGAAATGACATGCCGTCGTGTAAACAGTATAAGTCATCATGTGCACCGCATAATCGTTTGCATTATCGTGATTTCAATTTTGAACAAAATAATCATGATTATGATTTTGTCCATAATCGAGCAGCCCTATCAGTGATTAAGAAAGTGAGAAAGACAAGATGGTGTAGAAGTTTGCATTCCCAACGTGGCGGGCAATCTGGTTGACTGGGATCATGTCTGCCTGCCAAAAGGCCCTTGATGAAAACTGCAAGAAGGCAGTGGAGCCCAGGTTCACCCACATACGTAATAATCAGGACACTTCTCAAATGAAACCTGTCCCCTGCTGCAGAGGAAAGAAATTTGTATGTCACAGTGCATAAACAGCTCAGGAATGGCCTGAGGAATGCGACAAAGAGCTCAAGACATCGACTTGGCCTCTAAATACCCCAGATTCCAATCTGATCCAGCATCTGTGGGACGTGCAGGCACCCCAGAGGTACCCCTGATCAACAGTGGGGCCTACATGGATCGGACCTGGATTGGACTTGGCTCTGATTTGTCAAGGCATGGACACAGGACTTCTGGGGGTGTCCTGTGGTGTCTAGCACCAGGGCATTGGCGGTGGATCCTTTAGTCTTATGGGTCTGAGGTGGCGTACTGGCACGTCCCACAAATGCTTGATCAGATTGGGATTTGGGGAAGGTACAGGCCAGGTCAACGCCATGGCCTCTTTAGGCCCGTTTCCACCGCAGGAACTAAGAGGTAAATTTACGGGGCCAGGGCCGTTGGTGTGTGTCTCCACCGCAGAAACCACCCCTGAAGGACAGAGTTCCGGAACTTTTACAGGGGCTAAACAAGTCCCTGCCTCGGAGTAGGTACTGCGGCCCCGAGAGAGTCCTGGCTGGGGCTTGGGGATTACTTGGTGCTGATTAGATATACTCAAGGAGGGATGTGACGTCAACAGAAAGCAACAAAATAGCTGGCATTTTTAAAACTCAGCAACCGAGGGTTAGCTTGTTCATAGCTTCCACCGCCATGTAAACAAACTCAATAAACGGTCCGTGAAAAACATATTTTTTCCGGCAGATATCTTAGTTACAACATGATTGAGCTAGCAAAGCAGTTTTGTGTTGCTATGTGTGGTATTTATTCAGTTTTGGGAAATCACGATGTCTGGAAATCATCAGTGGCTGCAGCTGGCAGGGACAGCTAACAGCAGCAGCAAAGCTAACATCAGGACGTCATCTGTTAAAAGCCTCCCGTTGTCAGAAACGACATGAAACTACTCCAGTTAGCTCAATCATGTTGCAAGTAAGACACCCGCAGGAAAAAATATTTTTTTCACGGGCCACTTTGTGAGTTTAGTGAGTTATTACAGACACCGCTATTGGCTAACAGTGTCCCTACGCCACTACGTCGCCCCAGTCAAAATGGTCGCGCAATGATTACATCACATCCAGAGCCCGGTAACTTTACAGGAACCTTCCTCCTACTCCGCTCTCTCAGTGGAGACACGGCGGTTGAGAGGGCCAAGCGAGAGGACATTCCTGCTGTAGTTCCTGCCCCGCAAATAGTACCAAGAACTTCTTCAGTGGAAACGGGCCTTTTGTCATGTTCTTCTGCCCATTCCTCAGCATCCACATGAATGCCAGAACCAAAGGTTTCCCAGCAGAGCATTGTAACATGATGATCAATATTATTTACTTCACCTGTGAGTGGTTTTATTGTTGTGGCTGATTGGTATATATACCTTGTTTGTGAATTATTGTCAGTTGTGTTATTTAGATTTTTTTTTTAACCTACCCAGGCTCCTTTATCTTTTGGAAAAAAATTAAATGAGCTATCTAGAAAGGTGCAACTTAGCCTTTTCCTGAGTTTTTACAGTTCCGTGACTTAATCAGACCACTGAATGAAAACGTGGTAATGTTCTCATTTAGATTTTATTGCTCATTCACACACACCCATGCAAACCTTCCAACATCCATATGTGTATGCAGATAATCTTCCATGAGCAGTATAAGATGACATTTTAAATATGTAACAAAGGAGGTTCCAGTCAGCTCTACGGAAACAAAATGAAGACTGGAAAGATAAAGCTGTTTTCAAGTAGTTGCCCAATTAAGTATTTCAAGAGTGAGCCTCTAATGTCAGATACACACTGAAATCTTAGTTCCCTTTCCTGTCTTTCAAAAACATTTCCAATATGAGGCTAATTAAATGTCAAATGAGGTCAAAACAGCAGAGCCCAACTAATCCACTAAGCATTTAAAGCACAGCTGTTGGCTTGAATACTTGAGGAGGCAGAGAAAACATTAACAAACCAGTATGAAAAAGCAAAGGATTACATTAGACCTGTCCTTTGTAATACTGAGTGTATATGGTATCTGTGTGTCTACTTTAACCATGCTAAAAAGTCTAAATGTGATGATGATAAGGCATTTAAAATCTGTTCACACATGAGAAGGAGTGGATCTTTGAGTGGACTCTGCTGCGATGCACCTCACTATGTCTTCAACTAGTGTAGTGTCTGCCTTGATTAAAGCCCGCTTGGTTGTAGTGCTGCCCGCCATGTTGGAAGAACTGTTCAAACGGTCCTCCTTGGTTGAAATTCTGGCCCCCTCTCCCTCCCCAGCCTCCCCCTTGTCCGCCTCCTCCTCTGCCTCCTCTTCCCCTGCCCCCACGACCTCCTCGACCCCCACCTCTCTCAGAATGCCAGCCTCCATCTTGGTGATAACTGTCATGGTAACCACCTCCTCCTCCTCCTCCTCCTCCATGGTAGCCAGGGTCCTGGAAGCCTCCTTGATTGTTACCTCCTCCATAGCCACCTCTCCCTCCTGCATCTTGATAGTGGCCCTGGTTGTAACCGCCTCTCCCTCCTCCACTTCCATCTCCCCAGCCACCCTGCACCTTTCCCCCTCTGCCGCCGCCTCCTCCTCTACCTCCCCTGTCTCCATGTCCACCTCCACTTCCTCTCTCATATCCTCCCCGACCACCTTGGCTGTAGTGATCGTAGCCCCCTCTGCCTCCGCCTCCATGCCCATAGTGTCCTCCTCCTTGCGGAGCATCCTGACGCTTCTGCCAGGAGGGCATCTCTGGGGGAGGAGGCTCAATCTCACAGGGTCGGCCTCCCCTGTCTGGCACTCGGCCCATTAGAACCTGAAAAAGGGACACATGTTAAAACACAACGGTTCAAAAGGAAGCCTGCTGTTTGTATGAGCTTCACTTTCTGTTAGTTTGACAGAACATGTTTTAAGAAAAGGGCCATAAACCATAACACTTCAATTCACCGGATGCTGGCTCTTCAGTCATCCAAGGCTTCCTTTATTGGACTGCTGAAGGAGTGCTTAGTTCTAAGAAGTAACAAACTACACTCTAAACCTTCTCTACTATATAAAACCACATACTTGTCTGACTAAATAAACAACACGTTATAATTTGGCTAAAAATATATTTAAACATTTTTAAAGCACCAAATGTATGCATGTTGCTGATAACAGTCCCAAAGGAAGGCACCATCTTTTTCAGTTTTAAGCTTAAGCTATACACTACTGCTTGGGTCTGAAAGCCACAGACAGGGTAGGGGAGTCGTAACGCATGGAGAGACAGACTAACGCGTTGTTTGTTTTGGTCTTTTCATGACATTGTTGGACATTAAGAAAAATACTGAATAACTCCAGACATATTGTGTAAAGGGGCAAAAAGTGAAATCGTTTCACCGCTAGGTTTGCTGTTGTGCACTGCCTGTAGACCAAAACAGAGTGTGTCATGAGCCACTCCTCCCTCTACTTCTGCTCTCCACCCCCCATCCCCCCTTCCCCACTCGCCTCGTCTAGCAGTTAGCGATGTCTCGGTCTCTGCTGTGTTTACCTATTCCCCTGCCTACTTCAATGATGATGGTACCTGTAATAAATGTAATATATTTGCTGAGGCTCAGTGACTAGAGGAGCTGGTAGAAGAGCTCCATAGCTGTAAGTTACTTCAGTAGCCGGTGGCAGCCGACTTGGCTAGTGCTAACACCGGCAACTAACACTAACATTCCTCCTCTTCTCCGTGAGTGAGAGCGATGTTTTAGCCTAGCAGGCAGCCCGTGAGCCTGGCTTGCCAGGCTGCCCGCAAGGCTACATTTTACAATGCTAATTGAAAATGTTAGCTGGGCTGCCGGGCTCACTTAACACAGCCGTAACGACTTACCCATTGCTGGGACCAAGCCGCTAGTAACTCAAGCTCCAGACATTAACCCATCCCGGTGTTTCCTCTGCAGCCTCCACTTCACCCAGCTTCACTCAGCTGCCCGATAAACCCGCTGCTTCTTCCCACATTAACCTGAATAACAAACCAGGGCTCGGTGCTCCGGTTGGATCCAAACAGAGAGCCAGGGCTAGTTGGGAAGCTAGCGGAGGCTAACTGGCTGTGCTTCCCTCCGGTCATGCTGCGGCTAACGCCATTTGTTTAAAAGACACACTGAACAGTCAAGAAAACATGGACCTTTGCACATCACTAAAAAACTGAGAAACAGGATTAAAAATAAAACTGGAATTACTGCCTCACAGTAGTGCTGCACGATTAATCTAATCGCAGTTGCAATCGAGATGTCAGGCTGTGCGATTACATAACTGCATAAAAGGCTGCGATTTGCGATTTAATGTAAATGAATGTTAACGTGTGTGCCTGTGAACATGACTACCTCTGCTGTAGTGTGTGGAGGGTGTTGACATCACGCCCACAAGCTATCCTGGTATGTGCAGCACGTATGGTCAGGTGATCACCCGGCGTGCAGCAGCGACCAACATAGACGCTGAAGAAGAGCATGAGCACGACCAAAAACAGGCTGAGTTGGTAGCGAAAAAAACGCAACGTCTATTATATGGTGACACTTTGGATTCAGGTACAACGATGTTTAACAGAAAGACGTGCTGTGTAAAACTTACAAAGTTAAAGTCGCCACATCCTACAGCAACACGACCAGTCTATATCAGCACTTGAGACAGCACAGAGAAAAGTACGAAGAATGCATGCGAGAGAAAGCCAAGCCAAGTAACGTTAAAAACAAAGACAAACTGAAAACCACCAGAGCCTCATAAAACAACAACAAAGCACAATTATGCATACATTTGTAAGTGTTACGCCATACGACTACACCTCAAAGAGACACAGGGAAATCACAGACTCCATAACACACTATATAGTAACAAATGAAAAATTGAGCAAAATTTTGCTCGGTCTCGGCCCACTTGACATGCTGCTGTGTTGTGCTATGGCCTACTCACATGCTGGAATTTGTCATTTACGTGACAACGCTTGAACGCAACACAGGCTCTGCTCCGCTGTGTGTACAGTGTCGTGCTGTGCTGTTGTGCGAGAGTCGTGTTTGACTGTGCGTAACAGCACTCTGTTTATGGTCATTTACACACTGTCCATAACAATAACTACTGTATGTCAGGTCAGTGCTCCCCTATGTAGGGGAAACACTGAATCATGCAAGAAGACTCATGATACCATTTATTTCTTATATTTTAATTCCAATTGCAAATCGCGATATTGTCCACCATAATCGCAATCGCACATTTTTATTAAATCGTGCAGTACTACCTCACAGTCGTATGCCTCCACAAACCAGTCAAGTTGCATTTAAAGTTTAAATCCATGTCTGTAAAAACAGTCAGTATGTTTCCATGCACAGTTAATTGGAGCTATGGTTATATCTCGACTTGGCCATTTAATATCCTTGTCCCAGTATACAAGCACAGGAGGAGAATCGATCAATGACTAAAGTATGTCCCTTTTTTCTGTTGACCTATTTCATCACAGATCAGCAAACAAGTCAGCTATGGTTAGCTAGCCGCAAACTGGTACCATGGTGGACAATGTAACAGCTCTGTACATTTCATCCATCCAAAACTGCACTGCTCTGGATGTAGATTTCACCATGTTGTTACTGGCTTCTTCTGTTACTCATTTAATGCTATTCGACTTCTGGGTAAAAGCCCGGAGCGGAAAGTGTGGAGCATGTGCAGCACACCTAGGCCAGTTTGGGTCCACTTGACTGTACACATGCAGGAGTAATTCAACTCCCAATCACATTATCTGGGTGTTAGGCCAACTTTGAGAAATTCCATTTAGTACGATTTCAGTCGGTCTAACGTGTTTAAATGTATTTTAAAAGTCCAATTTTAATTGGACTAACACAATAAATCAAATTTCTCTAATGTTCTGTCAACGTATTGTCACAGTGACCTTGACCTCTGACCACCAAAATCTACATGGATAATCAATGTGTCCAAGTGGCTGTTTGTTCCAAATTTGAAGACATTTTGTCAAGGCATCCTTGAGATACTGCAAGAATGGGATGGATAGATAAACAACCTAAAAACATAATGCCTTTGGCCATGGGCATCACCAGCGCAGAGGCATACAAATCAGTGTATGAATAACCTTTGACACGGCAAGAAATTGTTGTGACTACACTGTGTTTAGCCTACCTTATTAATGGCACAGGCAGTCTTTTCTCTTATCTTGCCACTGCTTGTCCGTAGGATCTTGGAGAAGTCTTGTCGAGCAGCGAGGAGGTGGGCAACAGAGATTTTACTTTGGATGCCAAGAGCAGAGCGTAGTGGCTGGTAAACTTTGGCCAACTTCTCAGAATGTGTCTGTAATAAGACATATGGACAGTGTTTGGTTTGCAGAAATGATTTGTTTTCCTTGGAGCATGAATGTTAATAATGATATGCAGTTACTTCTGTCATATTATTGTGTCATGTAATCCATTTGGGGTAAACCATTTTCATTGTATGGCACAAAAATAGAACATTCATTTATTTATTCATTCTTTTTACAGAAAATCAGGCCAACCCACAACACCAGTTAAAAAAAAACAAAACTGAGAGATGTTTCCATTACAGGCATGTAGAAGCACTGCTACTAGATTTTTCACATCATGCTTGACACATGTATTTAAACAAAAAAAAAATTTTCAGATACTGAGAGGCCCGAGAGGAGCATCAGGTGGTGTTAATGACTAGAAAGCAGTCAGAAGAGTTGGTGTGGCTGCACTCAAGTCAGAATATGGTCCAGTGCAGAGCTGCTACAATCAGTGATCGATAGAAAATAATCTGCAACTATTCTAGTTATCCATTAACCTTTGAAATTTGAAGCAGAAATGCAAACACCTGACAGTTCCAGACCGTGACAGGTCCCTGTCGTCACCTGGCCATCATATATATATATATATATATATATATATATATATATATATATATATATATATATATATATATATATATATATATATATATATATATATATATATATATATATATACGCGCACACACACACACACACACACACACACACATATATATATATATATATATATATGTACACAGTACAGGCCAAAAGTTTGGACACACCTTCTCATTCAATGCGTTTTCTTTATTTTCATGACTATTTACATTGTAGATTCTCACTGAAGGCATCAAAACTATGAATGAACACATGTGGAGTTATGTACTTAACAAAAAAAATTGAAATAACTGAAAACATGTTTTATATTCTAGTTTCTTCAAAATAGCCACCCTTTGCTCTGATTACTGCTTTGCACACTCTTGGCATTCTCTCCATGAGCTTCAAGAGGTAGTCACCTGAAATGGTTTTCCAACAGTCTTGAAGGAGTTCCCAGAGGTGTTTAGCACTTGTTGGCCCCTTTGCCTTCACTCTGCGGTCCAGCTCACCCCAAACCATCTGGATTGGGTTCAGGTCCGGTGACTGTGGAGGCCAGGTCATCTGCCGCAGCACTCCATCACTCTCCTTCTTGGTCAAATAGCCCTTACACAGCCTGGAGGTGTGTTTGGGGTCATTGTCCTGTTGAAAAATAAATGATGGTCCAACTAAACGCAAACCGGATGGGATGGCATGTCGCTGCAGGATGCTGTGGTAGCCATGCTGGTTCAGTGTGCCTTCAATTTTGAATAAATCCCCAACAGTGTCACCAGCAAAACACCCCCACACCATCACACCTCCTCCTCCATGCTTCACAGTGGGAACCAGGCATGTGGAATCCATCCGTTCACCTTTTCTGCGTCTCACAAAGACACGGCGGTTGGAACCAAAGATCTCAAATTTGGACTCATCAGACCAAAGCACAGATTTCCACTGGTCTAATGTCCATTCCTTGTGTTTCTTGGCCCAAACAAATCTCTTCTGCTTGTTGCCTCTCCTTAGCAGTGGTTTCCTAGCAGCTATTTGACCATGAAGGCCTGATTCGCACAGTCTCCTCTTAACAGTTGTTCTAGAGATGGGTCTGCTGCTAGAACTCTGTGTGGCATTCATCTGGTCTCTGATCTGAGCTGCTGTTAACTTGCGATTTCTGAGGCTGGTGACTCGGATGAACTTATCCTCAGAAGCAGAGGTGACTCTTGGTCTTCCTTTCCTGGGTCGGTCCTCATGTGTGCCAGTTTCGTTGTAGCGCTTGATGGTTTTTGCGACTCCACTTGGGGACACATTTAAAGTTTTTGCAATTTTCCGGACTGACTGAGCTTCATTTCTTAAAGTAATGATGGCCACTCGTTTTTCTTTAGTTAGCTGATTGGTTCTTGCCATAATATGAATTTTAACAGTTGTCCAATAGGGCTGTCGGCTGTGTATTAACCTGACTTCTGCACAACACAACTGATGGTCCCAACCCCATTGATAAAGCAAGAAATTCCACTAATTAACCCTGATAAGGCACACCTGTGAAGTGGAAACCATTTCAGGTGACTACCTCTTGAAGCTCATCGAGAGAATGCCAAGAGTGTGCAAAGCAGTAATCAGAGCACAGGGTGGCTATTTTGAAGAAACTAGAATATAAAACATGTTTTCAGTTATTTCACCTTTTTTTGTTAAGTACATAACTCCACATGTGTTCATTCATAGTTTTGATGCCTTCAGTGAGAATCTACAATGTAAATAGTCATGAAAATAAAGAAAACGTATTGAATGAGAAGGTGTGTCCAAACTTTTGGCCTGTACTGTGTATATATATATATATATATATATATATATATATATATATATGTTTTGAGCGCAAGGTAAGCAGCTATCTGCGCAGATGGCTGGGCTTGCCATGCAGCCTGAGCAGCATCGGGCTGTATGGAAACACCAACAAGCTCAGGAAATTGAGGGCAGGGGAGGCAGTCCAGCAGGCAGAAGCTCGGCTGGAGCACAAGACCCTCCTTGGGAATGTGGCACAGGGCAGAGCCAGGCTTGGGAGTTCGAAATAAACCCGATACGACACTGCCAGCCGGAAGGAAAAGCGGAAGCTTCAGGAGGAGGTGCGCTCTTCAGTAGAGGAAGAACAAGTGACAAGGGCAGTGGCGATGTGACAACAGGGTGCTTGGCTGAAGTGGGAATGGAGCGGAATGTCACCTGGCAGGACATCTGGAAGTGGAACCCCCAGAGGATCAAGTTCTTGATCCAGGGGGTCTACAATGTCCTCCACAGCCCATCTAACCTGTACAGATGGGGCAAAGTAGAGACACCAGCATGCCCGCTTTGTTCCAAGAAAGGGACCCTCGAGCACATCCTGAGTAGCTGCTCCAGGGCACTGAGCGAGGGGCACTATCGTTGGAGACACGATCAGGTCCTCAAGTCCATTCGCTGAGGCAATCAGCAAGGGGATCAGCAACAGCAGATACAACCACACTACAGCCAGGAAGATTGAGTTTGTCAAGGAAGGAGAACAGTCGAAGAGCAGACCCAGGACCTGCTCTGCTGGTCAGCTTTCCATGGCACGAGACTGGGTGATAACAGTTGACCTTGAGAGGCAGCTGAAAATCCCATCTCACATCACCCAGACCTCGTTGAGACCAGACATCACCTTGGTCTCAGAGGCCACAAGACAGCTCCTCCTACTGGAACTGACTGTGCACTGGGAAGAGAGGATGGAGGAGGCACAAGAGAGCAAGAGAGCGAAGTACCAGGAGTTGGTAGAGGACTGCCGCAGAAACAGGTGGAGGACCACCTGCATGCCAGTGGAGGTGGGCATTTGGGGGTTTGCAAGTCAATCCCTCAGCAAGGCCTATGGAACCCTGGGCATTATGGGCCAAAGAAGGAGAAGAGCAATCAACAACGTGGAGGCAGTAGAGAAGGCATCTAGATGGCTTTGGCTGAAAAGGGGTGACCAGTGGGGTCAGTAGTACAGCATGCCACTTGGACACAGGCCAAGCCTTGATCAACCTCTGTCGGGTCGCCTGGAGGAGGGTGTCTGTTGCAACACTGATGACGTGTCCAAGTATGAGAATCAGAAGATGTATGAAGAGCTAAGTTATTTTTATTTACTGTTATCTATAATTTTTCCTGTGGACATATACTTGCTGCAGCTTCCTCTGTACCTCCTGGGTTTCCGTAGATTCTTCTGTCTGCCGCTCACAGTACCAGTACAGTGCCACTCATACTACAACAAGCTGCCTATAGTCATGTGATCAACACGGCATTGCAGTTTGTAACATCCACTTTCTGGTGTCAAATGGTGTTGTTCTGTATGTTTAGTAGCAAAGGTACAGGAGTGGTGTTCAGAGGGCAATTAATGTGCCATACTATCTAGGCCTGGGACGATTAGCGATCAAATTGAATATTGCCGATTGGAGGGTTGCCAGGCAATTTGCTGGATATCAAGGCAATTTTGGAAAAAAAACAACAAAAAAACGGCACTCTACCGTGCATTATGAGATGTTTTTTGGGGAAATACATGACTGTCAGAGAAGCCCCATTTACAAACAGACCTACAATCCATCTCCTCTCCTCTCTTCTCTCTTCTCAGCGGAAGGTGCCCTGTCAGCCCTGCACTGACAGTGACAGGGCACATCTCTTTGATCCAAAGTGACACAGCCCGTTTGCTCATGCTTCGGGGTCGTTCAATAGAGTAATTGCAAATAAATATTGATTTAATGTGTAACTATTGAAAAGTTCACAAGGGCATAAATTCCTACAATGTTGTGGCACTGCCGCCTTTGCAGGTTAAAAGTTAATGACAGCGACTTGAAGTGAGGAGGAGCAACACATCTCTGGCTGCGGAGCTGTGTCGGTACTGACGCCGCTGTGCTGACAAGCCGGAGACACTCACTTTTGCGTTTGATGCAAAATATTAAAATAACGTCATCATAACACAAAAATATAAAAATGCGGTGGTAGGCCTAGGCTAGCCTATACCAAGGACATAACTCCCTAATTTTTACCATCTCTGTTAAGTGTCCACTTCACATGCAATTTCATACTTTTCCTACCAGGTGTCAGTGTTTTTCCTCTTGAATGTAGTTTTTCATGGTTTTGAGGACATTTTTTTTTGCTCTAATTGGATTTGTTTTCCAGTAGATTTTATTAGCTCTTAGATAATGATACGTATATAATGTGATGTCAAATAGATGTATTTGGGCTTGACGGAGAAAACAGAGTTTGACAGTGCCATTTCGTATTGCTGAGGGAGCAGAGCTGAAGAAATAGGTGTCCAAAAGGCAATTAATGTGCCATATTGTCTTCTGCAGGAGAGAATAAATACTGGAAAATTATATCTTTGAGTCATCAGCTGTCCTTGCCCCCGTCCACACATGTTACACAGAAATTTTATAATTTCTCTGCGTGATTGCACTGTATATGTTTGGACCTTTCCATTTGTCCATTCCTTATTAAACGGACTCCTCTTCCTTAAGCCCTATGTCTCCTCAGCAGGCCAAACAACACACCCATGTGGACAGAGAGGCCTAATTCTCACTAAAGCAAAGCCAAAGTGTACAAAGACTACTGTTTAAAATGCTTAGTCAGTGCATTGTGACCTTGTTGGATTTAGGGAGATTCAAAGTTTGCACATACCTTTGCTCTGTCAGACCAACCAAAGGACTGCACTGTCACATCAAGACGTTTCAGCAACATTTTTCTTCTCACTTCATACTCATTTACAAGTGCTTGGTTTATAGCTTCAATTTTTTCCTGGTAAAATTGGAAAAAAGAAAAGACAATTTATTCAACAGTCATTCATTTATTCAGTTTTCCTCAATTACATTACATTTCTTCATTGAGTACGCTATGAGTGACTGTCAGTATTTACCATGTGTACAGGTCCAAGGGTCTTCTTCATCAGAGGGTCTCCTACGTGGTTTGGTGGGGCTCTAGTTATGGCTTCTTTCAGCTATGAAGAATGGACAACATGTGATGTGTATATTACGAGTGTATGAATGGACATTTAAAACTTGGACATCAAACAGCCAATATAAGACATTAAATAAACCACACAGACAAATGCAGAAATGTTAACAACATTTCTTCTCACACTGTGACTAAAATGACTTTATGTTTGGACTGAACCTGCACTCACTATTTTGTGCTTGTTTTGCATATTGTGATTATTATTATAACATGTTCATGCCCAAACATTTCAACCCAAACTAGGCATTTCCTGTGAATACAGAATATCCTGTGAAAAGTCATTCAGATCACTATGCAAATTATGATCAGCTGCCCCAGCCGTGGCTCGGAGCATCATCACTTATGGACATGCAGCCCCACAATGCTTAACACTAAGGACAATTTGGATT